>NW_015387386.1:288999-346271 GCF_001527695.2 Protobothrops mucrosquamatus
ACCTCTGTCCCCCTGCCAATACAGACTGCGTACGATCGGTGAGGAAGGAGGAGAACCACCGCATAACCGTGCCTCCCACTCCCAACCCACCCAACCGCCGCAGCATGATACTGTGGTCCACAGTATCAAAAGCCGCTGAGAGGTCCAAAAGAACTAGGACAGAGGAATAACCTCTGTCCCGGGCCCTCCAGAGATCATTAATCAACATGACCAATGCCGTTTCCGTGCTGTATCCCGGCCTGAAGCCCGACTGGAGGGGGTCCAGATAGTCTGTTTCCTCCAGGTGCCGAGGGAATTGCTGTGCAACCACACTCTCAACAACCTTTGCCACAAAGCGAAGGTTGGAGACTGGGCGATAGTTAGCCAATACATCTGGATCCAGGGAAGGCTTCTTCAGGAGGGGCCTCACCACCGCCTCCTTTTTTTTTTACCTGTGAGTTTAAATTGGTCATTATTTCCACTTTGTATCCCAGATCTTCTAGGAGAAGCGTCATCTGTTCCAAGTCTACCTCAGCCCCTTTTCTAAATTTTAAGTAATCGAATTTGATATTGCAGATGATCAAAGCCAGGCGTGTACGAGTCTTGGGATCATTGATAGGGTAGATCTGCATAGGAAAACAAAAGTGATTCTCATCCTGAACTATAGTTATGCCAAGCATTCATCTAGTTTAGGGCTCTTCCAATTCTTATCAATCTTAGTCAGTGGTGGGGGATCCTGGAAACTATTTCAGTAACATCTGTATGATCTTATTGGCACTGCAAAATCTACAAACAAGGCTGAAAAATACAATGGTTTTGTTATTACTCAGAATTTAGTGTTTAGAGATTATTTGAATCTAAAGATGTATTCCACTTAACCATAAAAATAAAATTGTTAAACCAGACCCAAAATAGTCTGATTTTCTGTTTGCTATAGTGGGTGGCTAGGTACTTGAGGAAACCCACAAGCCTGATTTGAAGGCAAGACTTCCCTTTCCTTCCCCTTCATGTAACCAGCAGCAAATATTCAGAGGACATGGCAATTCTATGAAGCCACAGAGTCCATGAGTTGTCTACTTTTAAAGCTAATGAAGGTATTGCGGTCACATTATATTTAAAGGTCTCTTAGTTTCATGTTTTATTTGTTGTTAATAGAACAGAGGAATCCCAACTCATTTTTCTGCTTTAGAAATAAAACAAGGTAATATTTCCAAAAGCCAGGATGAGGAGAATTTAAGAAATATTCAAAATTCCTGCTACAAAAGATGGATTTTCAGTTCACATCTGTGGCTATCCTTTACAGCAGCTACTGAGTGCAATGAAGTGCAGTATTTAAGCCCAAGTCTTGGATAGATCTAACTAGGTCTGCCAACTCACCTCGGTGCCTTCTGTAGTCTGTATTTGCTGAAATATATTCTGAGGACAAAGCCTGACCCCGTTTTTAGATTCCAGGAACTGGACTTCTTCCTTTGAGATGTTACCTTCTATTGGCTGGACAACTGGAGATGGGAGGAAAGTTGAACAGCAGATTCAGCTTTTTTACCACAGTGAATTATTAAATATCACTTGGGTCAGCTTCAGACCTTTTAAATTGCTAAATTACAGTCCCTAGCAGCCCATCAAAAGGGCACTGGGAATTGTAATACAACATCACAGGGACACTTGTTTTCTTGTCAGCTACAAGAGAACTAAAATCACTTAGTAATTAGCAAGTCTGGGCCCTGNTTGGAGACTGGGCGATAGTTGGCCAATACATCTGGATCCAGGGAAGGCTTCTTCAGGAGGGGTCTCACCACCGCCTCCTTTAGGATCGCGGGGAAGACACCCTCCCGTAAAGAAGCGTTTATAATTCCCTGGAGCCAGGCTCGTGTACCCTCCCGAGCCGCCAGTACCAGCCAGGAGGGGCACGGATCCAATAAACATGCAATCTTATAATATGACTGAAGAAAAAAAATATGTTGAATGCATGGAAAGTAATCATGCTAAATGTATTTAATTTCCAGACAGATTTGGCCAGTATCTCAGAGCACTTTAAAGATGAACTGATGTATTATTCTGGAAACTTTTTGGATTATAGTACACTTTGCATGATACATGGATTATAGAGAAACTATTTAATTTAGTTGATTTTTCCCTCTAATCCCTCCTATTCCATGCTTTTGCTTTTACTCATTCCTAGTATTTAAAGGGCAAGTGTGGCTTTAGATGCTCACAAGCAAACACAGACACACAAAGATTTTACAACCTGATGTAAAGAATTAGGAATAATTTTAGATGTGCTATTGGACTGATTGTTATTGGTATTTATTAACATGTTTCCACTGAAGCTATTAAACCATCTACCAAAGCAATCAGATGGAAACAAGATTTTAAAAGTATAACATTAAATTTGTATGCTATCTATCTCATCACGAGGTGACTCTAGGTGGCGTAGAACTAACACGTGGCTTCAGTGGTGCTGTTTATTCACTGAATCTAATACATTAACTATAATCCTAAATCAGCAATATTAATCTTTTGAGATTAAGACTCCACATCCATACCATGTGCAGCTTCTTTCATCTTTGATGATTTTAGTCCATTTTAATGTTAATATTTATTATTTTAATATTTTATTGTTTTTACTTGGTTTTAAGGCACCTAGAGTCACCTCATAGCGAGATGAATGGCATTCAAAATGAAACAAACAAGCAAACAAACAAATAAATAATGTTCATACTCTGATGTCTCTTCTTTTCATTTTTGCAATGCTTTATACAGTATGTGCAGCTGTTTTTGAAAATGCTCCAGAAATTAAAAAGAAAGAAAGAAACTTGTGGTTAAAATGGCCATGGAATTAGCTGAATACCATCCAAAAGGAAAGATATTCCTAGTGGTGCTCTTTTTAGTTCTTTACATTATTATCGCCCCGGGCAGGGCTTTTTTTCTCATAGAACGCCCAGAACGGAGTACCGGCACCTTTTTGGATGGAACCTTGTAGGGTAGGCAAGGCAGGTTGTATGACATGTGTGAGTCCCGGCACCTTTTTTTTTTTTTTTAGAAAAAAAGCACTGGCCCCAGGCACTATGAATTGTTCTTGGTGTTTTTCTCAAAGCCACATGTGGCTTTTCATTTCCTTTCTCTTCAAATGCATTCTATTATTTTGCTTTTGGTATGATGTGTTTTATTATCATTAGGGCTACTTAAACGTATATTTTATATTTGTACACCACTTTGAAAACATTAGTTCTTGGCTGCTTAAACATTTATTAATTAGTATTAATTATGCTTAACTTACTCCCTGTAAAATCTAGCTATTATGAATTTAAAAGATTAGATGTTTTGAGCCATTGTAACATATGGAAGTTCCTTCTCTGAGTCTATAAGTGAAATAACATTATTAAATATGTCTACTATCTATCATCCTGCATTTTGACTAACTATAGGAATATATTTGTAATTGCTAATATCAATGGGAGCCATTCTTAAAGCATATAAATACTTAAGAAACAGATAATTGCAGTGCTTTTAAGGACAATGGCATAATATGGAACAGAAAAAAGATGATAAAAACTCTTCAGCTCCTATATTATGGGCTGTTATTCAGAATTATGCTGAAAGCAAGCTAAATACTATCATTTGGCCAAGCACTTTAGCATTTAGCTGCCTCTGTTTGAAACTGAAGGCTAGCATTATTATCATTATTATTATATCCTCCTGACCAAGGAAGGTTTTATTCATGGATGCCTTACAGATGGGTCAGTACCTTTTTAAGGTATTCTTCCACTTATGTTCAAATCATCTTAGATTATAACTCTTTGGGCAAGTATGGATCACATCCAATACAATAATGCTAAAATCTGTCCTGCAAGTGTTCTTCCCCTGTGTTTTTCAATCTTATTTTTATACTATTTGAGAATATCATTTAAATTTAATTAAACGTAAATATTTAAATTAAATGTACACTTTAATACATTATTACTATTATTTGTCATGATTTTGGAACTTAATTTAACAGTGGTGATGGAAGAGTTAGCTACTACTACTATTGCTGTTGCCTGCTGCATCTCTTTCAATGTCTCTGGATGATAGAAAAACCAAAGGCACATTCACAGTGTTGAGTCCATATGATGGATATACACACAAAATGGCTGACATGAAACTTTTGTCTGTTCTCAAAATGGTCACCATCAAGGTCACAACATACCTATTTATCAGAAAGTGAACTAGCTTATTCGGCATGTTCTGTACAACCTCAAAGGTATTCCTATATTATATAAATGTGATTGTGCTTTTCTTTGTAGCGTGCTCATTTTATTTTTCTTTAATTAAACTGATCTTTAAAATTCAAATGAAATAGGGTGCCCAAGAAGCCTAGAAAGAAAGAAAGAATGCAAACCATTGGTAAACGTACAACAAAATTCAGATTTATCACATCCTTAGGCCATCTTATAATTAAATAGGAGGAAGAATGCCAGATTCTACCCAAAATTCTCTTCCGCTTTGACAGAAAGTTCAAAAAGTAAAAACCTGGAACTTTAATGTTATATTATGTTGATGGCAGCAAGATTACTTTATGCACAAAAGTGGAAAGACACTTTGATTCCTACAATGGATGGATGGCTGCAAAAGTTGATGGAGTTAGCAGAGATGGCTAAATTGATTTCTTTGATTAAGCAAAAAACACAATTACATTTGTTTCTACTTGACTTTGAACTTTGTGCTCAAGGTGGGAAAAAAATGAAACTTTGATTTTGGGTTTTACCGATTAGACAGGCTTTTGTTATAGAAATGGCTAGTTTATGTAAAAGTAAAAAAATTGAGGTTCGATGCTATTATGTTATTTTATTGCACCGACGGGAGTTGGAAGTCAACGCCTTTTCTTTCTTTTTTGCCCTTTCCCTTCACTTTTCCCTTCCCTTCTTACTCTCCTATTTTCCCTACTATTTTCTTTTGTATTTTTGTATTTTATATTATAAACTAATAAAAAAAATTGTACCTGTATTTGTAAGATAAATTAAGATTAATTAAAGCTCAATTACTTTGCCTCCCCTCCCCTTTGTCCCCTCCTTATTTTCCCAAAACTATTTTCCTATTTTTCTTTTTCTTCTTTTAGTTTTCTCTTATAAGGTAGAGTAACGTAAGTTCAAAGATATACTCTGAGGGTTCTGTTGTTCAGAAACACACACATCTTGGTTTTGTCTTCAAATTCTTTATTCGTTACTTATGTTCTTACTGGTGCTACTCTGGAACACAAAAATATGATTTCTTATTGTTCTGTGTCGCGGATTTTGATTTGCACTCATGAATTTATGCTAAGTTGCCTCTTTTGCCTTTCTCTACAGAAATGTTGAGAACTTTTGTGGCATTTTACATCTGAGACATGCCCCAAACACATCCACCCATGATTTTTTACTCATGAATTTAAAGTTAACATGCTGTTTTTAGTTTTGCTCTTTTAATGCAATTGGTTTCTGCTCTGGAACAGATGTAAGTCAGAGACAATAACTTCCAACAACATGTTGGTTGTTAACTCCAATGTCTTTGTAGTGCATTGATACTATAATAGACAAAAATGAATTCAAAAGATTTATTTTATGTTTTACACAGGCCATAAGTTTCCCTTCCAAATGCCAATAAAAGAGAACATTTGTAGTTCAAGGTTGAAATGATGGGTCCTTGGTGTTCTCTGAGCTTGGGTATTTTCTTGCAGATGAGCTATTGCATTGCTTGTTCTACTTATTATGTTTCTTCCATTGTGGGATCTGCTAATTTAGCTTTGAAATATCTTTATCAGGACAAACTCTGCATTAATTGGGTAGTTTATCCTGGTGGTATCATTTTTTCTTGTACAATATGTGCTTCTTTCTAAGCTCAATACAACATTTAATTTACAAAGCTGGAACTGTTTATGGTTGCATGCTTATTTATATTCTTTAATCCTGGTTACTTTGGGATCTTTCTTGTGAAAGCTTGAAAAGTAAGTGAGGGTTATTACCCAAGTGTTATTCTGTTAATGTAATATGAATGGTAGGTTCTAGTCAAATGGGAAAATATGTTTTTCTCTTCCATTGATATTTTGGCAAATCATTTGTGATCAAGACCTTGTTCATTTTGACTGACTGCCTCATCAACTCTAATGTTCTCTCAGTGGTATGGACAACATTTGGCAGCAGACAGCATGGAACAAAGGAAGAAAACATGGGGCGCACCAATGTTAATGAAGATTTATTCTAGAGTGACATTTGATCAGAACTGCTGGGTGAATTCTAAGATTTCATTAGTTAAAGACAGAGAGGCGTCTGTCTGATTAAAAAGTGGGAAAAAACCAGTAGGGAGCTCTCATAAATTACCATAGCTCAATTAGGTGCAGACAGTTTAGTGAGTGTTTATTACCAGCAGAAATGACGATTTTTCCAATTAGATTAAAAGGTTTGAAAACAACAATTCTAGTGCTTAGTGATTTAAACCCTTTGGTAGAATAATGCATTGTGAGAAACAGCATTGATTAAAAGCAAACTGGTAAGTTATTTGGGCTGCCTTCTTGTTTAGCAATGGAGCTCCTGCTGTTGCAGTACAATTTACCTCTCATGATCAATGTGTGGACTTGGCTAATTTTCTCCTTGGCCTGAAGATTTATATGAATGTAAAGGGCAGCTAAATCACTGTGAAAAATACCAACATGATTTATTTGAGGTAATCATGAAGGAAGCAGAGCTGCATAAATCATAGCCAATGTATCCCTGCCACATTGAGCCCTTCAGGCTGGCATCTCTGCCCTAGACATGGGTTGGTGGGAAAAATTATCAGAAGGAACCTTCATTCCAGGGGCCCAGAGCTAGAAATAAAAGAGACACTCAATCAAAAGTGGGAGTTTATTGGGTGTTTCTGAAGCAATTATTCTCTGTCTCTAGAAGTGAGTAACGTCATTCAGGGTTTGCTGAAATCCCACCATTTAACTATCTACCTTGTGTTGCAAATTTAATTTCCATCAGTATAGAATAAATGAGCAATTTTGATACAGTGATGTGGAAGAAATGGGGTGTAAGAAAAGGAGTTGCTCTATGTCAGCACCTCATTGGTTGTTTCCTGCCCAAGCCCTTTAGGTGGTAGTAGAACAATCTACGTCTACTCTTCCATAGGCTAGATCAATAAATGGTATCATCTGCTACTGAGCAAGCTTGAATTTCCAAGGTCATGGAAACTATTACCAGGGTATAATATCTCCTTAGGTGTCTATAGTGATCAGCTCTTCAATCTCTGTAATCTGAGAACTCAAAAAAAGGAAGATGGTATATGTCACTCATAAATTGTCCATATCCCCATCCTACAACCTTTGGCATCAATTTTGACAACCAGGACTAATCTAGCTTATAAAGTTACATGCAATTTATAAAGCAGAAGGTTTTAAAACATTCATGGCTGCATGAATCTGATAAGTCCCAATAAGAATGAAGCAGGTTGTATATTGTGTTCTGGTAGTCAGCAATGTGTAAAACTTCAGGAATATAGATCCCCCACTCCTGAGGTGATGGAGGCATAGAACCTCTAGTATGAAGTGTGACATAACATCAGCTTTATCCTTCTAGTCTGGGAGCTTAAAACAGGAAGGTTTGTGGATATTGGACACTCACAAGTTGTCCAGAAACTCCCAAAGTCACATACACAGACGTACATACAGTGTATATGTGTATGTATATGTATATGGAATCATATGTTGATTTTGACCTTGAACCACTCATTATTGCTTATTTACAGTGTGGTTCCTAGCACAAAACTCAAACGTGCCCGGAGTCCAGAAAGAGTGGTATTCTCCTGCTGTAACACATCATCCAATTGCTCTAATCTTATGGAAAAAGGAAGAGAAGATTTGGAGTTGGATGGTGAAAGAAATAAATAAAAAAGAACGATAGCTTCATGCATCATATTTGACAGAACCCTTTCACCTTTGTATCCCACAAAAACTTTAGCTAAAACATTGGGGGAGAGCCCAGTTATTTCTTCTATATAAAGTCCTATATTTTCTTGACCCAAAGGGGATCTTAAACCACACATTTACCAAGCATTAAATCTTGTTTTCAGGACAAGTAAGCACAAATGCTTCTGGCACAGGCATAAGCATGATGTGAAGGCATCAGTAATTTTCCACTGTTGATTCTCAGGAAACTGATATTTGGAGATATGCTGCCCCAGAAGTTAGAGACTGGTAACTTTTAGCAGCACTCTTTCTTATCTTGCATTCTGTCGAGGCATAGCCAGAGAATGTCTAAACTCTGCCCTACTCATGAGACCAGTGTACAAGCATCTGTGCATAAATGAGGATTCAGAATAGCCATGGGAATGGGATAACACCTCTATCCTCATCTCCTACTTTCTATGCTCATGACCTGATCCCAGATTTCCAACTTTGAAATTTTGAAATGCAGCTCTAAAGAAGATTTCTGCATGCTTTACTGGGGTTCATGATTGCCACAAGAGTTCTACTAGTGTTCAGAGGAGCACAGAGCAATTAACATTAAGATCTTGTCATTTAGCATGGGAAAACCTTTAGGAGAGAGCCAGCATTCATGGGCCTCACCCCACCTTGGCATTTAAGCATTAGCTAGGCAACTAACAAACTCTCCTCCCCTAATCTAAGCCAATATTTTGACACTGACTGTCAGCAGTTTTCCAACATCTAATTACAACCATCCAGGGAGATAGATAGCAAGGCATTGTCAGATGTACTCAGGCAGAGTCTGGACAGCTATCAGTCAGATAAACTTTCATTTGGATTCAGGCTGTGAGCAGAGTAGCATTTGGCCTAAATGGCCCCTTATAGCTATGGTTATATAAAATGTCTCAACAGAGCTATTCATTTTCATGCATTATAATGAAGTGGGAAGAGAGGAAACAGATGGATTGTAGTTCCTTGTTTTGCACATCTGTTGTGATACATGAAATGATCCATTTGTTCCATGTCCAAGACCAGTCTATTTACAATAGCTCATAAGTTTTGCGTCCCCAAATTCATTTGCACAATCGGAAGCAAATAAAAACCGGAATTATTTTTTATTTTTGCCATGTCATATTATTATTCTGCATGATTATTTGTCTGAATGCCAAATATGATTAAACAAACTATTTCCCCAAAATTATCTTGATACACCCTTTTAAAAAGTGATTTGATATTGGAGCTTAACATTTCCTATACAAAAATCTTTACGGAGACAAGAGGTTCTGGAGAACCTCCATGTTTCTGGGTCAATGCATTTTTATGCTTCCCTAAATTAGTGTTTTGTGCAATTATCCGCTTATCATATAATAAAGCCATCAAATAATAATAATAATAAGGCTGACTTGAGGTACTGGGACTTAAGGGATCGTGTGTCCTTTTCACAGCCATTCATACACATATTCATCATGAAATGTTTGAGACAAAGGGAAACGCCGATCTCTTTTCAGCATCTGTACAATCTATCAGTGACAAATGTACCACTAGGGAGAAGAAAACGTAATCAAAACTTCCAGAGGCTGTGTGGGTGGCAAAAAGAATAGCCAAAAAGTTGAAATGAGGTATTTGTGCTGAAATTGCAACTTTTCTAACATTTTGCAACTCACACATCTTGAATGTTTGTCACTTCATTACAAGTATTTGCTAGTTAGTAGATGTGAGCAATGGTATGTTGGCTTGCAAGTTAGTTTTTAAATCAAGGATCTTAGTTAATGGGGTGTACTACATGCGGCACAAGTACAATTAAAGTTGGTAAAAATGTGTGTGTGTGTATGTGTGTGTGTGAGAGAGATACGTGAATGTGGCAATTGAGCAAAACCACAGTGTGGGGTAGAGGTAAATTTCTATGAGCTCATCTTGTGGTAAGTAGGGCATATGCAAGGTTATGACTTGGCATGTAAGAGGATAAATTAGTATAGCATAAAATAAGGAAAAGAAAGAGAAATAGCTATATTGTGTAATTGTGAAACAAAAAGAAAGGCCTGGATGAAGATATTGTGAAGTTAATGAACTGGTGCATGGAAGTGAAGTAGCTTTAATTATGGAGTAGTTTTAATTATTAATGAAATGGCTAAAGTGGCTATCAAAAAGTAGAAATCGTTTCATCTAGTTGTTGTGGGTACATATGAAAGTAGAAAGCCACCACATGTTACATTCTAGTTTCATGTTGGGAAAACATTACATAAAATTCTGAATGAATGCAATCCTAGAAGGGAAAAAATTGTTAAGTGATATGAATGAATCAGTGGAAAGAGATGAGAGAATACAGAAAAAGTGATAAAGCTATTCAAGCTCCAAGAAGGGCAGGGGATAGTCCTTGTTGGTAAGTATTTGCTTAGAAAAAAAGTGTGATTGTTTCAAGCACATGTTTTAAGCACATTCATCCATATACATGGTAAAGGAATGAATGTAAGTGTATGAGCTGAGAGAAATTGACTGATCCAAGTTTCTCAGTGAGCTTGATGGCCAAATGGAGGTCTTGAACAAGTTTTCTCTTGTTGAAGTTCAACAGCTTAACTGCTACATTATACTGGTATTGGAGATATCATTAATGTACAAATTATCTGTACATTTTCATTGTTTTCCTTCTAGAACTCAGAAATTAATGCAGAAATGAAATGGAATCAAACATTTGATCCATAAAATAATAAAAAAGAACAGAAATACAGCTGATGAGTTTGTTTGACTCTTGCCTCAGTCCTTCTATTTTCTATTATGTGTGATTTTACCAAGCAACCCTTCTAAGCATCTCTTTTTGTGGTGGGAGCCTCTGGGACAACGGCACTTTTTAATTTCTTTTTGAGCGTCAGGCTAGAGAAAAACCTTTTGCTGATACAAAGGCACTCTTCCACTGCAGCTCTTTGATATACCTTCCCTGCTAATCTAAATGTGGTAATAAATCACATTTTCTTTTTGCTTCACGTCTTGATGTGAGCAGACAGCAATTCCGTAGCTTGGGAAGGTTATTATTTTAGTTCAGTAAAAAAAAGGCCTGTGAATATGCCACAACCTGATGGCTGATTGTGTGTCCTGCTCAGCTAAGCAAACTGAGCAAGTGTAACTGTTTTAGCAAGACAATTTGCTGAAAATTCTGAGCCACACTATAAAATTGCCTCCTTGTAACAGTTAAGGGGCTACAAATATTTCAGTCAGTGTAAAACTAATCAAGGAAATAACATTAAACTTTCTTTTTAAAAAGTTTGGGTTCCACTCATAATTAACTGGGCCTTTGCCTAAGCAGGAGCCAATATTTGATTCCCCACCCCACCCTTGTTTAAAGCAACCCAATAGAATGGGTTGAAGCAAAAGCCTTCTTTAATGTGCTGTGAAAAACTGAGGTGCCTGGGAAATGTAGTGTTGCACTGAATTTGATCTTTATGATGCCACTAATATCTAATGTAAATGGTGGTAGTTCTTTTCATGACTCTTATCATATGTATTTTAGGAAAGGCGAAAGCAGGGAGGATGATGAGGGATGGAAAGACACCCAAACATCCTCAGTTGGAATCATGAAGGAGACAATTAAGCTGAAATCTAGAAATTGCCCTGCATTTCTAGTTAAATGTGGAGGAAGATCTGCTTAATTTGAAATGAAATGAGCCAAATGTATGACTTATCCAAGTAAAATCCACATTAACACATCTAATGTGAGTTTATGCCAAAATAATGCCAGTGATATATAGCTGTATCCATTTAAATCAGCTATTTTTCCTTGTATTGGGAAATGGCAGAAAATAAACTAATGAGAAATTTGGCACTAGTGAAAACAACCATGCAGATAACTCCATTTTAGGAGAGACATCTTCTGTCTTCTTCATATGTAGCTTTAACTTTGATTTCATTCATGATCTTACATGTGCATACAAAAGCTTTGAAGGTGGCAGATCATTTCCATGGTCTTCATCTGACATATATTAACAGATAATTCCTATTAGTGAAAAAAGATGCTTAGAGTAATGTCTGAACTATTCCTTGATTCAACAGCTCTTGAATAACTTGGAAAGCTTGTATTGCTTTTTGCAAGCTTTATGCAAAATCAATTGCACCAATTGCTTATTTTCTTCATACATGTCCATTCTACAAGGAGAGTGATCCTTTCTTACAAGATACTGCTGTGATGAAAGAATAATCTCTTTGCTTTATGTGTACATCACTTCACTACTATAATTCATATTACATGCTAAATAACCCCATTAAGTGGAAATAGGAAAAGTGACAAGCCATTTATGGATTATGTGAAAGTAATTGAAGAGGGTGATGGGACAGCTCCTTTATATAATTTAGCTTTAAACCATAGAGAATGTGGGGGAGGGGGTGGAATATTTCCCAGTGAAAAGGTGGCTAAGTGAAACCAAAACTGTGCTTATGATCTTTCTTCAGTTTTCCTTCGCTTTACATACCTGTGAAGGTCATTAATGCAAACATTGGTCTTCAAACTTGGCCCTTTTATGACTTGTGGACTTCAACTCCCAGAATTCCTCAGCTAGGCACACTGGCTATTCTATTCTATTCTATTCTATTCTATTCTATTCTATTCTATTCTATTCTATTCTATTCTATTCTATTCTATCCCTATTTGCCTGTCTGTTTGCCTCCCTGCTTGTCTACCTCCTGCCCAGCTAGGCTATGCAAGGCTTCAAACAAATTACAGTTACAAGTCATAAAAGGGCCAAGTTTGAAGACCCCTGGTCTAGTCTCTTCTTAAAAATCTCCAGTGATGGAGCACCCACGATTTCTGAAGGCAAGCTGTTCCATTGGTTAATTGTCCTCACTGTTATGATAGGTTTGGCAAGTAAGGTTTTGTTTTGTTTTCTTATTTGTTCATCTGAAGGTAGAAATTTGAAATGATTAATTGGACTTCCAAAATCCTCTTCAAGGGTCCTTTAAATGTATTTTTTAACCTTCTTTTCTTCTGAATGCACATGGAGGAGTACGCTCTATAAGCTATCAGTTTGGGTCCTTCAATCTGAGAAGGGGGCTTTTATTATTCATCCTTGCATTGCAACGTGAGAAGGGTCAGCTAGCCATACAACAGAAGGATTGTCTGCGCAACTATGGAATAAGCTTATTCAGCCTTTCCTAATTTGAGTACTTTTTGTAATGGCCTCTTTTCTCGAATCACAAATCTGCAAACACTGAATTATCATGCATTTCCTCTTTTGGAGTACATGTAGTAATCCAGCCAGCCTTGGTATTTCCTTATGTCTCAGCAAGGGATGAGAATAACAACTGATCTCCAAGAACTAAACAATAAAGCTGAGCAAAGAACACAATGCAAAGACCCAAAGAAGAGATTGCGGGGGGGGGGGGGAAATGCATAAGCTCTCTTGTTTGGTTCTTAGCAGGCATTTGTCAAGAACCTCCAATATTATAGAGTTCAGGTCTCTTTCTTTAAGGCCATGACATTTTTTATCAGCCACTTGATTTTATTCCAATTCCTCCTCACTCATAGTCACTTAAAGAAGCACATAGATACTTTTAAAAAGATTTTATTTTAAAACATGGTCCAGTGAAATCCTGAAAAACATACTTTCTTTGCAGCTGTAGTATAAACCACTATTGTGACAAATATTTTTTTTATTCTGATTAGAGGTGAGTTAATCTCTTTTGGCTTCCATATTGTAAAAAGCTAGTTTTATTTTCCCCAATGCTGATGTATTCATTTGGTGTCCCTAGTAGTTGGTTATGTTCCCAACTATTAAAAAATAAGGTTAGCTGAATGTGGATATACACTCTTGAGAAGAAGGAATTATACTCTCTCTTTCCATGGAAAAGTCTAAGTATGCATGGTGGTTCATGCCACATCTAGGCAACAATTGAAATCTTGACCAGGAGTTGCTCTCCTAAAAATCAGTGCTGGGTAGTATGGAATATTAGTACTTCTGTCTCTCAACCTTTTTCACTGGAATTCTAAAAGAATGCTCAAGCTTTAATTGTGAACATTGTGTGCCATTTTTTTAAAATATGATCACTATCAAGGACCTGGGCCCCTTGGGTTATGATTTGAGATTCAGAACTGTCACAATAAAACTGCAAGAATTTTGTGGAGGCAACGCTTCTCTTGATTTATTGTTGTCAGCTTTAAGGCATTTCTGATTTTATTCTCACACATGGATTGCAGCAGAGATGCACAATCTTTTTTGAGTTGGCAGGCACAGTGGGAGCTCTTGGAAGCTAAACTCTAAATACTAATAGGTGCAGCCAGGACAAAAATCAGATCTGATACCATGTTATTAACATTTAAATGTAAATAAAATTTAAATACATTTAATAGAATTACCCTCTGGTTACATGGTCAGCAATTTTCCCTTTCTGTCACATTAAAAAATGTAATTTGGAAGTTTTCTAGGGGAAGAGACATACTAAATTCTTTCCTTTTTTCCTTTTTTTTCTTTTTGCTAGTCTGATGGTTTTGGTTCTGTTATTTATAGTGGGGGAGGGGAGAAGAGGGAGGGAGGGAGAGAGAACTTATCATCCATGTAATGGTTAAGTTGATAGTCTACCAATGGATACTCCCAGGTTCTAGTCCATCCTTAAGCAGGGAAGATGATTGGGTGATTTGCTCCGATCATTCTGCTTCAAAATGGGAATTAAAAAAATATCTACCAATTAACCCACATTGAATCAATGTGGTAGATTAGCCTGTAACCTACAGATAGTCCTTGACTTATAACAGTTCATTTAGTGACCATTCAAAGTTACAACGGCCCTGAAAAAATGGACTTACGATCATTTTTCACACTTGCAACCATTGCAGCATCCCCATGATCATGTGATTAAAATTCAGGCATTTGGCAACTGGTTCATATTTATGATGGTTGAAGTGTCCCGGAGTCATGTGATCCCCTTATTCAATCTTCTGACAAGCAAAGTCAATAGGGAAGCCAGAGTCACTTAATAACCATATTACTAGCTTAAGAACTGCAGTGATTCACTTAACAACTGTGGCAAGAAAAGTGGTAAAATGGAGTAAAATTCACTTAACAAATGTTTCACTCAGCAACAGAAATGTTGGGGTCAATTGTGGTCATATGTCGAGGACTGCCTGTGTAAAGAGGCTCTCGTGCCGTGGTGGATTGATTTGGACTGATATTTCCCTGCATGATTAGTGCTTACTTTCCATTTTTTCCAAACTCATGGGCTAAATTGAAGTAAAAGATGTCTTCTGTTCTTGTAATTTTATTGGCAACAGAAAAGTACAGAAGTAATTTTAAACTGTCATCTTCTGAGAACTGTTTTATTTTACAGTATAACTTACATATATCCTGGTTGACTCCCATTCAGAAACGAACCAGGTCTGATCTTGTTTGTTTTTTGAAGACAGATACCCGTATTTTCCCCAAAATAAGACCGGGTCTTATTATTATTATTTTCCTCCAAAAGAAGCACCAGGTCTTATTTTCGGGGGATGTCTTCTATATTCACCTCTGGCACTGACAGCCCCACCCAGCTGGTCCACTTCTTCTGCGGCAGAAGGAACAGTTTCATTCTGCAGCTGCATTCCGGCCTACATTTTGCAGTCAGGCTTTTCCAGAAGGCACATTCAGCCAAATATCAAGCTATGGATTCAATCGATAGCTCAGTTCTTGGCTACAGTGTCCTTCTGGAAAGACCTGTGACTGTGAAATGCAGACCTGGCTGCAGAAGAACCTGCAGAAGAAGTGGGCCGGCGAGGAGAGGCCTCGCAGCAAGTTGAGTGGGTGCGGGGTGCATTGGGCAGCTCCACACCCCCACTTCTGCCCTAGCTTGATTTTTAGGCGTGTGCCTCGCCCCCAAACTAGGGCTTATTTTTGGAGTAGGGCTTATATTAGGCCCATCCCCAGAAATCAAGCTAGGGCTTATTTTCGTGGTAGGCCTTACTTTCGGGGAAACACAGTTGGTGCTGCATTACATTAAAATAGCTGCCACAGGGAGAAATTCAGAGTAGCAAGCATAGGGTGAAGCTAAAGTTTTACTTCTTGATTTACCAGTTTTCTAATCACAGGCAAGTGGAGTTTTTTCTTTACATGCTATCTTTGATCAAGCGTTTGATGTGCAACCTGCTCTCCAGGCATATTTGATTTCATCCTCCAATAAAGATAAAGGGGAAAAAAAGGCTCTGTAATAGTTACTCAAATCCAAGTAATGTAAAACCTTCAGCCCAACTCCCATAATGATAATTTAAAGAGAAAAATTGAAAAAGTTGGCTTAGGAAAAATAGCTTTAAAAGATCTACTCTTAAGATTATCACTGTCTAATATGAAAATCTGTTGCTTGATTTGTGAGTCAATCTCTGTTGGTGATGTATCATCCCCATTCAAGGAAATGATGTGCTATGAAAATTCATTATTTTAAAAAGCACGTAGAACAGCTGTATACAAATCTCCGTGTGTACTGCATAAGGATCCTCAAATCTAACCAACGTCTGATGATTTCTGGGGGTTTCATTTGTTTGGCTGCTTAAGCAAGCATTCTAAATGGAAATGCACTTGACATTTCTCGTGACTAGCTGTAATCAAACAGCATTAGAATTCAGCTGATGTCGCAGAGGATGATTAAACAAATTTCTCACTCATTCAAATTTCTTCTTAATGGGAAAACAGAGAAAAAGTCTTGTTGATTGAAATGATCCCCAGATGGGAAATGATGTCTCAAAATAAGTACAGAGACAAATACTTATTTTCCTTCTAGTAACATATGTGTAAGGGAATATCCGTATTAGTATTTTTTAATGTTTATGATCAATTAATTCCTGAAGTTTAACCATGCCTTAAGAAAAAAAAAAAACAATTGAAGATTGGTCCATTCCTAGTCTCCTCACCAATAAGGTGAGAGGATGAGAAGAAAACACTTTTTCTGTGCAAAACTGAAAATATCATATGTATAAAGAGCTAGTAGGCATCATCAAAATTTAAGCCTTAATATCTTTTCCTCCTAAGGATATCAGTACATATATAACTTATTTCTATAGAACTTAGGAACTGTGATTAAATGCTGATAATAGATACAGACCACTATTAATAAAGAATTTTGGAGTATTTCACTGATCTGCAATATTTTTCTGCAATATCCTCTAGAGAACTCTGACAAAGGAGTATGGCAGTGGTGGCGAACCTATGGCACGGGTGCCAGAGGCGGCACTCAGAGCCCTCTCTGTGGGCACGCGCGCCGTTGCCCCAGTCCTAGGTTTTATAAAACCTTTTCGCTTTAGGCCTCCGCCGCCGTGTGCAAAAAAAAAGGTTCAATCAATCAATTAATTTCAACTTCTCACAGGAAAAAAAAATCTTGCAAAGTTGGAATTGATTGAACTTTTTAGTCCCACCCAGTCTGCCGTTACCACCGCAGCCACGCCCAGCCAATGGGCCATGCCCAGCCAATGGGCCACACCCAGCCAATGGGCCACACCCACCCAGCACTTGACGATGCATAAGTGGGTTTTGGGTTGCAGTTTGGGCACTCGGTCTCTAAAAGGTTCGCCATCACTGGAGTATAGTTTTGTGTTTATACCTAAAAATTTAGGCACTGTTTGTGCAGCAAATGATCTCAACAATAGCATATAACCCTCAAATGAAATTCCTAAACATTTTATCCTCTTTGAAGCAAAAATCAATATCCTTATTTTTTTACTCAACTTAGTCAAGAAGTTGAATAAACACTAAAGTTGGCTGTTTCTGAATTGTTGGAAGAGCTAGCAAAAAAAAAAAATCAAACAGTAGCTGAGAGCTTGCTATACGTATATTAAATTGGTTTGAAAAACTTTTCTAAAAGTATAGCAGATTTGTTAATTAGTATAATTTTATGGTCTGATATGCCTATCACCTTTTGGTGATGTATGTGCCAATTCCGGTGTTCATAAAATTCTGAGCATTCCAAGCAAGCTCCACCTCTTAATGATAACTTCAATTATGTCAGCTCTTTCCAGACAACCATTTGTGGCCATTAGCTTCTATGCCAACAATTATCCAGCAAAATTCTGACTTATGTAGAAATATATACATGTACGCTAAGGCTAGAAAGCTTTCTTCCTTTGGACTCTAATCACAGAAATTGGAATATTCTTCATTTTAACGACTCATATAGGGAATGAGTCTCTAATAACTAAATATAGCTTTTAAAGCTGTGGATTTAGTAGCTTTCTTTGGAATCAACTAAGGTTATTTTTCTAAGCTATATTTAAATTCTTGGTACTACATTGACATATAGTGGGTAGAAGCATGATAAATATTGATTATTCACCTGACTCCATATCATACAAAACATCATTATGCTGAATCTGGAAAGACTGATACAATTATGAGGATAAATGAGAAAAAATTAAAGATCCTAGGAAGACAAATATGATCTGATAGGCCTCACTGAAACCTAATGAGGTACTTAATACTCATGATTGTATGTAACAATGGAAGGTTACTTTTTTTAAAAAAGGAGCAGACAAAGCAAGGGTGGGGTTATTCTACTGTATACAGAGAAAAATATTGCGAAAGCAGAATAAAGAAAACCCATTAAAAGTTGTTTCTCTGAGGGTTTATTATAAATCTGGGCAGGCCAAATGAATAAACGAGGCTTTTCTGGATCGGATGAGCAGTCTTTCAAAGAGAATGTCATTATAATGGAGGATTTCAACTATCCTGACATCTGCTGGGGATCTAACTCTGCCAAGACTAAATTAGTATTGCTGACAATTTCATTTCTCCAAAGATGGACAAGAGAGAGGAACTGGTTGAAGAAATAAGGGTGACTGTAACTTTGGGGAGGTGATCATGTTATCCTTGTAATATCAGAGAAGAGGGAACTGAGAAGTAAGTCAGATCTCTTTACTGAACCTCAGGTCAGTGGATTTGCATGCAGTCCAAGAAAAAACTATTATCCAATCACTTGAATTCTGAAGAAATGTCCAGGGTCCAGGAAGGATGGAAAATTCTACAGAATGTGACCCTGAACACACAGCTGCAAACCATAAGCAGGAAGAATACAAGGTATTCTTCAGAAACTGAGGAAACTCTGTCAAGTACAAGGTTAGAATTCAGTACGAGGAGAAGCTTTCAAGAGATATCACTAAAAAAACAAGTTTTGGGATATGTTAAAAAATAAATCTATTGCTAGGTCTTTCTCAACCTTGACAATTTTAAGGCATGTGGACTTCAATTCCCAGAATTCCACAGCTGAGATTCAAAAGGACCTGGATAGGCTGGATAGGCTGAAATTAATTGGATGGAATTTAATTAGGAGAAACAGAAATTTTTGCAAGGCCCAAGTATAAGATGTGAGAGACTTGGCTTCACACTAATACATGGGAAAGTGTGCTGTCAACCACAAGATAAACATGATCAACAGTATGATGCAGCTCTAAAAAGGCATACAATTAGTCCTTGTTTAGTGATCACAATTGGCACTGGCAATTCAGTCATTAAGTGACACAGTCACTAAGTAAAACTGCAGTTATACTTATGATCTTACTTTAGCTTTTCCTCTGCAGACTTGTGAAGATTGTAAATGTGATATTGGGCATCAAAATACTTTTTCATCATTATTGTACTTTACGAATGGTTGCTAAATGAGTCAGTCACTAAACAAGGACTACCTCTACCTCCTTAGGGTATATTAACAAGAGCTACAGGTAGTCCTCACTTAATGACAGTTGCTTAATGACCGTTCTAAATTATGGACCCCAAAAACAGTTACTTATGACCTGTTTCCAAATTTATGACTGCTGCACCCTCCGGTGGTCCTGTGATCACATTTTGTGTGTTTGGCAACCAGTTTATGGTGTCCTTTTGTCATGTGGCCATGAATTGCAATGTTTTTGCCAGTTTCTAATGTTTTTTTTGCTGGTTTCTGGCAAAAATGCCCATTTGAGAGAATGAATTCACTTAATGACCATGTGGTTTGGTTAGGAATCACATAACTCACTTAACAACTGCAGTGATTCACTTTATGACTACTGTAAAAATAGCCGTAGAATCGAATCAGATTGCATGGTAACTTGCTTAGCAATTGCAATGACCTACCATGGTCATTCTGGAGTCCACTGTGGTTTTTAAGCAAGGACTCTCTGTAGAATCCAAATAAAGGAACTAATTGTTCAACTCTGCTCTGTCCTGATCAGACCACATTTGGAGTGCTGAACACCACACTTCAAAACCATAGTGCTATGAACAAGTTCATAGGAGGGCTTCTAAGATGGTAAAGAATCTGTAAACTAAGTTCTGTGATGAATAATCAGAGGATGTGGAGATGCTTTGCCTAGAGAAAAGACACCAGATGGCAAATACGAAAGCAGTCTTAAAAATCTGAAGGGTTTTTGCACAGATGAAAGAGTGGACTTATCCCCCATTGTCCAAAGGGCAGGATGACAACCAGTGGGTTAACATTACAAAGAAGGAAGCTTGATTTAGCCCTCAGGATGAATTTCCTGATTGTATGGACTATCAGTTAATGGAATCAGGATGTGATGAGTTTTGTTTTACTTCTGGATGGTCGAAGCTGTTGTGATGAATCCTGCACTAAGCAAATTTTTGGATTAAATAATCTCTAAAAGTGCTTTCCAATTTTATGATTATAAGTTTATTCCATTGCTGAACGCTCTTATTTAACAATGCTGAAAATGTTTCTAATCTCCAGCACAAATCTGCTTCCTGGTAATTTAAAACCCTGATTTCTTGTTCAATCTTCTAGAACAACTCGGAAGAATTTTGCTCTGTTTTCTGTATGAGAAGCTATTAAGGTACTTGAAGATAGTTCTCACGAGAGCAGAGAGCAATTCAATTCTTATAAAACCTTAGACAATATTCAGGCTTCTGAAGAATCATGAAACTTTTAAAAACCAACATGTTTAAAGACTACCATGGTGGGCTGGAAGATTTAAGACAGTGGTGGCGAACCTATGGCACGGGTGCCAGAGGCGGCACTCAGAGCCCTCTCTGTGGGCACGTGCGCCGTTGCCCCAGTCCTAGGCCTTCAGCTGGGTTTTACAAAACCTTTTCGCTTTAGGCCTCCGCCGCTGTGTACAAAAAAAAAAGGTTCACTCAATCAGTCAATTTCAACTTCTTGCGGGGAAAAAAAAAGATCTTGCAAAGTTGAAATTGATTGATTGAACTTTTTAGTCCCACCCAGTCTGCTGTTACCACCACAGCCACACCCACCCAATGGGCCATGCCCACCCAATGGGCCACACCCACCCGGCACCCGACGATGCATAAGTGGGTTTTGGGTTGCAGTTTGGGCACTTGGTCTCTAAAAGGTTCACCATCACTGATTTAAGAGAATACTCAATTTTGGATCTCCAGATAATATCATCCTGTAATTCCCATAATCCCAAATCAGCATGGCCACTTTTTAAGAACAATTGAACATTGGAACATCAAACAACACTTGTTCAGCAGCAATCTCTCTCTCCAAGATTTGATTCCCCTATAATTTAAAACCTAAAGTTATATAATCTTCAGATGATTGATGCCTCCTGTACTGCATCCAGTCTTCTGAATGGAAATCTCCTGCCTAAATGCTTCTCCTGCCATTTCTCTCAATTACTATTCAATCTCTTTTCATGTTTCTGTAATTTTCAAAACAGCTGAAAAGCACCAGCTGTATTAGTCCATTCCTGACACCTTAGTAACTCCCTGTGAAACAGCAAAGGTGAAAACAGAGCAAGGTTCTGGTTGAAAGACTATGGCTGAAGGTGAATTGTTGCTCTCAAGTGACTCTAAGGGAAATGTGCTCCATACCTCAGATAACTGAATGAGTCCATCAGGCAATTATATGGTTCGGCAGTTTTTTGAATCTTGTATTAGATACCCACTGGACAGGCATTTCCCCACAGGAGTTGTTCTAGTCAAGGACATGATTACACAATGTATTCTCTGTGTGCAAAAGTGAAAATGCTGATGAAAGGCCATATTGCTGGTGTCACTGAACTAGAATAAAATAATTTTGAAATGTAGGAACAGGGAGAGGAGCAGCCAAATGCATAAGAACGAACCAGAGTTAAAAGTTTAAAAACTCACCATATGAAGCCAGGATTAATGTCATTTTCTCACAGAGTTTATAGCTTTTTCTATGGGTACATACAAGTGCACATAGAACCATCTGCACCAATATAGCAGAAGCTGGAGAAGAGATTATTAAAGGGCAACATCTTTAAATTCTTTGAAAGCTGTACCATTTAGAGCAAAAAAAAAAAAAAAATTATCTGAAGCCCAAAAGAATAGATCAATAAGATTCCATATTACCAGAATACAAATTTTGGTTCAATATCATTTTAACAATAAAAGCAGTTCCATAATCAGATTAATTGCACAGAACTGATGGACTCTCTGTGGCTGGTAGTCCTCAACTTATGTCCACAATTACGCCCAAAATTTCTGTGGCTAAGTGAGACTTGTTAAGTAAATTTTGCCCAATTTTATGACCTTTCTTGCCATAGTTGTTAAGTGAATCACTGCACTTATTAAGTTAGTGGCATGGTCATTAAATGAATCTGGCTTCCCCATTGACTTTGTCAGAAGGTCACAAAAAGTGATCACATGACCCCAGAACACTGAAACTGTCATACATATGAGCCAGTTGCCAACCATCTAAATGATGATCACATGACCATGGGGATGCTGCAGTGGTCGTAAGTGCAAAAAATGGTCATAACTCACTTTTTTCAGTGCTGTTTTAATTTTGGTCACTAAATGGATGGTTATAAGTCGAATCTATCTGTAGATAACTTAAATGATTTTGGAATTAACTTATATTGAATTTTTAAAAAGCTCTAAATATGCCACCAGGCTGTCACTAAAACTAGGCTGGAACTTTCTGTTTCCATCTAAAAATGCTGCAGATTAAATAAAAATTTATGGAATCAGACCTGGGTGAGTCTAGCCACCATGGTATATCAGCTGTGATTTATAGTTTAGTATCTTACAAAAATCCAAGCAATCGTGATTTATTCAATAAATTATTGCTAATCAAAGTCTGGCTTATAACAGGGTTATAAGACTAGGTTTAAGTCTCTCTGTATGGTACCACAATATTTGTTACAATTACTTTGCACAAGAGGGCAGTGGAACTGCTATGGTGTTTTCATTCCTCTTGATGGAGCAATGAAGCCGTCTGAGCACACACTGCAAAGTGCCAGCAACCGCCGCATTCAACTCACTGTCATTCTTCACTTTTGGCCTCAGTCTGTTAATGCCAAAGACTCGTTCCAAAGCCCCTCTTGCTTACTTTGTTCAGTACATCTAGGTCAAATCTGTTGACTAACAAATCAGCTGCTTCCTTTGTTATCACTTCTTTTATTGTAAGGTTGCTCTTAAAAAAAAATGATGCTGTATCACTTTGGAAAGTGCCGGTTTAAGCAGAAGACAGAGAAAAGGAGATAATAATAATAACAATAATGATAAAGTTGGAAGGGACCTCGGAGGTCATCTAGTCCAACCTCCTGCTCAGGCAGGAAACCCTATACCATTTCGGACAAATGGCTGCCAAGTCTTTTCTTAAAAACTTCCAATGTTGGTGCATTCACCGCTTCTGGAGGCAGGTTGTTCCACTGGTTAATTGTTCTAACTGTCAGGAAGTTTCTCCTTAGTTCTAGGTTGCCTCTCTCTTTGGTTAGTTTCCACCCGTTGCTCCTTGTCCTGCCTTCAGGCGCTTTGGAAAATAGCTTGACTCCCTCTTCTTTGTGGCAGCCCCTGAGATACTGGAACACTGCTATCATGTCCCCCCTCGTCCTTCTCTTCATTAAACTAGACATACCCAATTCCAGCAACCGTTCCTTATATGTTTTAGCCTCCAGTCCCCTAATCATCTTTGTTGCTCTTCTCTGAACTCTTTCTAGAGTCTCAACATCTTTTTTACATCGTGGTGACCAAAACTGGATGCAGTATTCCAAGTGTGGCCTTACCAAGGCATTGTAAAGTGGTATTAACACTTCACGTGATCCTGACTTTCTGTATATGCTAAATGTATCTACCCAACACATATTTTCTTGTCAGTATAAACCACTACTGTATATCCCTTGCCGTGTTTGAAATATTTTGAAACAGGGTGCTGGTACTTTGCTGTATTGCTTCAAAAATGGCTCAGCTTTACTTTTCCTTTGTTTTCAAGTGCATTGCTTTGAAGTATGATAGTGCATAACTTTGTATTAACCTATTCTTTAATAGTGTCTGTTTTAAGATGACAAAGCAGAAAATGACATCTCGGAGATGTGTAGTACCTTGTACCGAATTGCATATGTAATATCTTGTAACTTGTACCTTACTGTACAGATTTGACAGCTTTTTGACATTAAAAGCTGCTGCTTTTAAATTCAGAGGTGTCTATAGGGGGCATAAGAAGAACAAGATGGTGGCTGCGGCTGCCTGAATCAAGCCCATCCCCACAAATTTCTGATACTATATGCTACAACAATAAAGTACTATCCCCAGAATGGCTACAGTGTCTAGTTCTTCACCTGGCTTTCACTGAACAACTGACAGCATAAGGCAAAAACCTTAACACCCAGGCATGCTTTAGGTGGGGCACTAGTCATGCAGATTGAAATGGTAAATAAGTAATTTTGGAAGTGCAACTCTGAACACTGGGCTGGCTGCTGTTATCAGCCCAAATAGCATTTCCTGCAGTGAAAGAAGTTATCTGCCAAGGTACAGTTGGACTCCACTAATTCAGTCTATTCAGCTTCCCACCACCACTTGTTCCAAAGCACCACCAGAACACCACAAAACAGCCTAGCTGATTCCTCCACACCCTGCAAACAAACAACTGAACTGGCTGTGTTGTGTTGCCATAAGAGTAACATGATAATCCTAGAAGTTATTATAAATCTGCTGCCATATGAATTGAACCTGTTAATCAATACCCACCTCCAGCATACTGGATTCTCTTTTCCTTCTCATCTGTTTTTCTTCTAACCCTCAACTAACTTTCCATTGGTTTGTAGTAAGTTCAGTTTCTATTGACCTATTATGCATCTCTCTCCCTCCTCTGTCCCCCCATCTTGGGGTTTTTAATTCAAAGGATTTCATGTGCTTCAGCTGATGGCAAAATTCCAGCTGGCATCTTTTTTTTTATCCTGGTTTGATGTGACATTTTATTATTTTTTTGTTAGATTTATGTTCTGCCTTTCCTTCAGGAGCTCAAGGCAGCATACATAACATTCCCTCCCCCCATATCCGCCAGGACCCTCATATGAATTAGATAGGCCTGAGAGATTCTGATTGGCCGAAACCCATCCAGCAAGATTCTATTTGCTGAAGAATAGCTGAATAATGACTTCCTGGTACACTATCATTATGCCACACTGGCTCTCATTATAGTTCTGTGTCCAGGTTCCAACAATATGCTTAACTATATCTAGTTCCCCTTTTTGAGCTTGGCTGTCCACTGCCTGTCCACTGAATGTCTAGCAGTTCTGCTCCTCAATTTCTCATGTTATCTTTTTTGGAATTGTGGCCATCCATATGCCAAATTATTCTAATGTTGATACAGTTCTTGCTGTTTTAAAATAAGTATACTTTGTAAAATATACAGTTTAGTAATGAGTGTCTCAAGAGGGCTTCTTTTGAATTTAAGAAGGAAATGGTGTGAAAGTTAATTACCTGAACTAAGAATCTACATTCTCCCTTCAGCAGCTCAGGATGATGATCAAAAGCAATCAGTACTTTGTTTTCTGGCAACCATTTGGCCTTCCTCTGTGGTATTTGATGTAATTAGGGCCTCTCCTCTCTGTCATTAAAAGACAAATTGTTTGTAAACCACTAGTCTTAGAGTACAGCACTCTGTCTTCAGCCTTTTATCATAATTGTAATTCCAAGATTCAAGGAAACATCCTAAACTGAGAAATGGGAGCTAATTACACAGCTAATTGCTTGATAATGAATTGCTGCAGCTCCTGAAGTAATGTAGTACTTATTATTTTCTCCTTGGTTTCCTTTAGAGGACTTGGGATCAATGGTGGAATAGAAGACACCTTCTTTTTAAAAAAGAGTTGTCTTCGTTTTTGTGATGTACACCAGCCAGAATCATTTGTTGAGATGGGTGGCTATAGAAATCAAATAAATAAAATAACACATCTCATGCTACCGGTGGACTTCTATCTTTGACTTGGGGTTTGTGAACAGGAAGAACTTAACTGGATATATTGTGGTTCAATTGTACTGAAAGACAGATTCTAATGAGAGCAAAAGCCCCACTTGGATAGTTTCAGAAATGCAGGATATTCTTGTATTGTTGTAAACAACAATAATAACAACAACCATCAGCTTATCCCAGGTCCTTGGGAAGGACTCAACAGGTGGTTAAAAGGCCCAATCCAGTGTAAACAACTGGCTGATTATACAACAAACTATAATTTGGACCAAAAAACCTGCAAGAAAACTAATGGGTATTCATTAGCATATGTCCCCATAGTGATATTGATAGATTATACATACTCTGCAGAAATGGAGGTAGAGGTTTACTTCAGATCAAAAAAACTGCGAAAGAAGAAGAAAAGCATGCATTGGTTGATTATGTAAAAAACAGTCAAGAACGAGCATTGATGCTAGTTAAAAATTGAAACTTACTGAATGTACAGGAAACAAAACATGAATATAAAAATAATGTAATAAAAACACGAACAAAATGCTGGCAAGGAAAAACATTACATGATCAATTTCTACAAAAGATTGAGGAGAAAGAGAATAAAAATAAAACCTGGCAATGGCTTAGAATTGAAACATTAAAAAAGAAACTGAAGGCTTGGTTATCAACAGCAAGCTATTCTAACTAACACAGTCAAGGCCAGAATTGAAAAACCATCAGATGATTCAACATGCAGATTGTGCAAAGATTGTGCAAACTGATTATAAACACTTGCCAAAATGATCCACTGAAACATCTGTAAAAATGATCATGTGCCAATAATGAAAAAATAATATAATAAAATATGGGAACATAGAGTTGAAAAAGTAGCTGAAAATGAGCAAAATGAAATCTGTGTATTAAACTGTACCTATCTACCAATATTTGCAGGTCTTAAATTTTCTCTGATTTTTCCTATTTTTCCTACTTTTAAGTAAACATTTTATCAAAATACACCAATTTATCTATTTCCCTTTTATTATATTATTCAAATCTATCAACTTCATATATAGACAAGATACCATTAATAGATTCACAGATAAAAATGCACATTTAAATATACAATTTGTGACCAAATACATTTAAAGGACAACTGCATGACCACAAGAAAAGACACATTTGCTTTAAAAATATCCAAAAGGTGCTACATTTGTTTTTCTATGTGTTTCAAAACACATTTTTGGAATCACAACAAAAAACCTGCATCGTTCTAATCCATTCTTCAGCTAGAGATTAGTCTCTTGGCTTAATATTTCAGCTACAATTAACTTTTAGCCACCTGGATAATTTGCATCTTTGGTCAAATGTTAGTTGTGCATTGTGTAGCATTGTCCCATCTGTGATACTATGCCAGGAAGTTAGTCCATTCTTTCTCATCTTTTATAAAAATTATCAAAAGTTTGAAAGGGAGCTCTACCTTGACAAAGTTCAATCAGAAAGGTTTTTTTGAAGTCCCTCATAAATTGTTTGCTATGTTACTTTACTCTGAAAAAAAATCTTCTGAACATTCACAGAAACTGGTTTTTTTTCCTCAGACCAAAACAACTTTAAAACCAAATGTACAGGTATAGTATAAGGGGTACCTTGCTCAATAGTAGTAACTGTGAGAGGGATCTTGGAGTCCTAGTGGACAATCACTTAAATATGAGCCAGCAGTGTGCTGCAGCTGCCAAAAAAGCCAACACAGTGCTAGGTTGCATTAACAGAGGGATAGAATCAAGATCACGTGAAGTATTAATACCACTTTACAATGCCTTGGTAAGGCCACACTTGGAATACTGCATCCAGTTTTGGTCACCGCGATGTAAAAAAGATGTTGAGACTCTAGAAAGAGTACAGAGAAGAGCAACAAAGATGATTAGGGGACTGGAGGCTAAAACATATAAGGAAAGGTTGCTGGAATTGGGTATGTCTAGTTTAACGAACAGAAGGACGAGGGGGGACGTGATAGCAGTGTTCCAGTATCTCAGGGACTGCCACAAAGAAGAGGGAGTCAAGCTATTCTGCAAAGCGCCTGAGGGCAGGACAAGAAGCAATGGATGGAAACTAATCAAGGAGAGAAGCAACCTAGAACTAAGGAGAAGCTTCCTGACAGTTAGAACAATTAGCCAATGGAACAACCTGCCTCCAGAAGCAGTGAATGCTCCAACACTGGAAGTTTTTAAGAAGAGATGGTTTTTAAGAAGAGATGGTCCGAAATGGTGTAGGGTTTCCTGCCTGAGCAGGGGGTTGGACTCAATGACCTCCAAGGTCCCTTCCAACTTTATTATTATTATTATTATTATTATTATTATTATTATTATTATTATTATTATTATTATTATTATTATTATTATTATTATTATTATTATTATTATGGAGCTTTCAAATCAAAGTATTGAGATAGGATAGTATCAAAGTATTGACAAAGAAATCATAATTTATTTTTCCAATTGGGAAGGGAGTCAGAATTGAAAAATGTATTTGGGCAGAATGATAGAGAATGCCTCTGGGCAGTATAGAAAATGAGACCATCATGTCTTTTACCCAGGATGGGAACAAATCTGCAGCCATGCTGGTTATTTGGGTGCTGGATTGCTTGAGTATTCATTCATTTCCTGCTTTGGGTTTTTTAAATCTTTTTTTGGAGGTTGTGCCTGGAGAGTTTTATATAATCTGTATAAAGGAAAGTATGTATAATGCCAAGGACTTTTTTTAATTATAAAGAAGGACGAGTTGCTTCTGGGTTTACAGAAACAAGTAAGTATTTAAAGAGAGCCAATTATGTGTAGTGGTGAAGGCATCAGGCTAAAAACTGGGAGACTATTGAGTTTTATTCCTGCCTTAGGTACAAAGCCTTAGCCACAGAGACCTTGGGCCAGTCACTCTCTCTTAGCCCTAGGAAAGAGGCAATGGCAAACCACTTTTGATACTTTGCCAAAAATACCTCAGGAACTTCTCCAGGTAGTACTAGGAGTCAGCACTGACTCAAAGGCATGTGTGCAAGAGCATACACACACACTCACACACTTAAGAAGAGAATCAATGTGAGAAGACATTAAGAACTATGGCTGCTCTCTTTTCTTTGCATGCTCTTCCAGCCCTGGAAATAGCAATGGATGAGGAGCTATCATCAGGAGTAGGTTTCCAACAGCTTCTAAACCAGCGGTTCTCAACCTATGGGTCGCGACCCCATTTGGGGTCGATTGACCATTTCACGGGGGTCGCCAAACAAGGCTGTCCGCCATTTTTTTTCCCCTTTTCCGGCGGGTGCCTTACCTCCCTTGAGCTGGGCCAGCTGGTGGTCGGCCTGCTCCGTCTCTGCCACTTGCCAGCTACGCCTCGGCCGGCGCAGGGGGCGGAACCACGCTTGTGCGGCGCTCCCGGGCAGGGAAAGTCCTTGACTTACGACCGGTTGAGTAGTCCTTGACTTACGACCGGTTTAGTCCTCGACTTACAACCGGTTTAGTCCTTGACTTACGACCGGTTTAGTCCTCGACTTACGACTGGTTGGGGGTCGCGGCATTAAAAAGGTTGAGAACCACTGTTCTAAGCTGAGAGATTATCCCTCACGGTTGGAAGGCAACAGGAAGAAAAAGTAGATTCTCTTTGGGCAGCTCGCTACAATTTGGGCCATATGCACAGACTTCAACTCCCAAAATTCCCAAGCCATTGCTTAGCATTCTGACACTGAGGGTCGTACATCTGAATGATGTGGAGTTTGGGAAAGGCTTTCTCAGGATTTACTGAGGTTAAACTGTAATTGGTTTAAGTTAATTAAAGACTGCTAGAAACACCCAGCTGAATCAGACCAAAGATTTAGCTAAATCAGCATTGTAGAATCACATTGTGGTCCAGATGAATTTCTAAAGCTCATAAATAGGTCAGCAATTTCCTCTGCCACCTCCAACAAGCTCTAAAACCCTACATTTTTAAATGAAAAGCCACAAACTCTAACATTCATCAGTCCTAAATCTTCTCTCAGACATAGAATCTATATGATCATGAGGCAACACACACTTTTTTCATGAAGACACAACATCACCTTGTTGGAGATAGGAACATTGGGATGTGGCAGAAGGTGTTGAATTAAAGTTTGGATTTGTGGAATGTAACATCTTTTCACAGTCTTAGTTGTGGAATTTTCAGGACAAATGGAAATCCAGGAAAGGAAGCAGAGGATTTAAAATAAATATTCTAGCCAGAAGTCAGATTTATATTTTATTTTTTATTTCCTGTTTATTTCTCTTTTTAATATAGTTATTAAGCCTCAGGATCTCCTGTCTTTCTCTATCTATTTTAGAAAACTAGGATTTAACTCAGCTTTTTATTCAGAGTGTGCATGAAGATTTAAAGTTTCTTTTAGTATCATCTTTCTGCATATTAATTTGGAATGTCTTTGTAGCAGAGTTTCTTCTGTTTGAAACAGGTTTGCTCTAAGATATATTTATTTATTTCAATTAAAGTTTCTTTTCCATCACCGTACATTATTTGAAAAGCTCTGCAATTTATCACTTTCACCCTTGAGAATTTTGCATTTTAATATTTCAAGTTAAAAGGCATTTTTACATTTTTCTCTTTTCTTTTTTTAAAAATAGCTTATTTTTATTTATCTCTTGTGAGATTAATTTATCTCCTGAGTGTAGGGCAAAAACAAGAGCTGATTCCTCTAGTTGCATGCTTTAGTGAAATAGAGCCAGGAGCTGATACTATTGAAATTATTTTGCGTTTTAAATCTTTTACTTCAGAAAGTGCAAGTCTTATCTATCTCACACATGAAGATTAGGGGAAGGCTGCCAAGTAATGTGCTCTCTACAAGATAAGTGGTATATCAACCACTGCTATCCCAAAGCAAGAGGTGAACCAGCGTATGCAGAGGGCTTCTAAGAGAGGGAGCCTGGAACTTCCAACCTTCCATATTACAGGCTCAAATGTATCCTACCATAATCACACCCCAAATGAAATAAGTTCTTAAATATCTTAAGAACAGGGTAAAAAAATGAGATTTTGTCAACATTGAATTGCTAAGATACCTACTAACTTCTATTGCTACTCAACTTGCCATAGAAACAGGGGGGAGGGGTGGAAAGGAAACAGGATTCTCAGAATCAGTCCACGGACCATGAGAACCAAGGTCACAAAAGCAGGTGTCTGATGGAGAAGTGGACCATTCTCATAACAAACCAAAGAAGTATGATTGGGCAATGTGAACATTTGGTGGGTGGGGGTTATGGAAAGCTATTGTTAACTAACCAGATTTTCATGCAGGAAAACCAGAGCTGGTTTTGCTTCTTCAGTTCCGAGATGTGTATTCAATAAAGTTTATCTTTTATGGCACATGAAGTGCCTTGAAGATTCCTTGATTTTGAATTCGCTATTCAGATGTGGCTCCTCAACCGCCACATTCACAAGAAATTCTAAGACATATTTTTCATATAGCAGTTTTACAAAGGCCTCCTGTCTAAATTTTAGTTTATTCTGCAGTTGGTTTCTTGACCTTGCACGACACAGTTCCTTTCTCTATTTCTGATGGGCATAGTATATCAAGGAGGTTGTTTTTTTTTTTTTTTTAGTTTTTCATAGAGCTTACCATCCACATTTTATTTACAAATCCTTGATTCCAAGCTTTGAGATGACTTTAGCATGTGACCTTTGCAGCATTTTCACAGATCTTTTTGAGTCAGAGTGAATTTGCAGGAGATGAACAAAAAGTAAAGAGGCTTCAAATCAGGCTTAACTATTCAAGGGAAGGATTGTTTCCATAAATTCCATATTTCTGTTCAAAAGGGGAACTTGAAAAAAAATGGATTTGGTTTGAAATTTCCCATTACTAACAATTAGAGAAAAAAAAGGTTATCACATTACAAGAGATGGATTTCCAAAAGATTTGCATCCATATTTCACCAATGAAGCACTGAAGGTTTTTTTTATTGTTTTACTAGTGAAATAGATTTACATAAGGGATGTGCAGAAGTTGAATCTTTACAGTAATTAATTACCTAATTAGTAAAAAATCTTGAATCATGGCATATTGACAGCAAAATCATTCTAGATTGCTTCTGATATTCTATTGTAGGGCTGTGCATTTTTCTCATAATCAAGTCACAGTCTGCTTGCTCCTGTTCATCTGGAGGACCACAGGAACAGCACCAGAAATGCAATTGTATCAGTGATGGGACAGATTATTTGGTGCATTTTAAGGACTTTAAGAAGAGGAAAGTTGAATAAACAGCTTTAATTCCTCCCACTAAGCTGTCAAATTTAATAAGTGTAAATTAGGGCTGTATTTGATGGTTTGGGAAGAATTCTAAGTATAGAAAAGGAAGATAGGTATTTCACAGGGATCCCCTGCTTCCATTTCTAAGTTTTAAGGTTATATTACTGGAAAATAGCCATTTTGCTGCCAAGTTCTGATAGTGTATTCTTGAGAAGCTGGGGTCCTGCCTGTGACTTGTGGACTACAGTTTCATCAGCCCTGCCAACAAAGCACTTCTCTGATTTCTTTATATTAATATAACTCATAAACATTGCATTAAGCAAGAAGAGTTTGGGGCAAGCAAACTTTATCCCAAACAGTGTGTGTCAGATTTCAATTGTTTCAGTTAATGATCAGTCCATTTCTAAATGTGGAAGCTCCAATTTAAAAAAAAAATCAATATGCGCTTGGAGAAGTTGGAATGACATGCCTAGGAGACATAATTAAAATATTTAGCTACAGTCTTGTCTTGCTTCAATTGAGCTAGTCTTTTGCATTTTGCACAGTACAGATAATGCTTATTTTTTCCTAGGAAAAAAATAGAAAGTTTTTACTTGCAGAACCCCAAGAAATCCCTAGTGGGGGATTCTATGCAGCTTCTAAAAGGTTATTCCTTTTGTTTATCTAAATGTTATCAACTCTCCAAGGAGATCACTCAGTGATACTGCCTGGTAAGAAGCCGAAATTGTTTAAATGTGGGAAAGTTTCTAGGAATAAATTTGAAACACATTTAACTGCTTCTTTGTAGTGCAACTGGTTACTTGGGTTCCTTAAGAAAAAAAATTAAGTAATTAAGCAATCGGTATTAACATAAAGTGCTTTTTTAGAACTGGTAATGGTTTTGAAAGCATTACTTAACTGGCTGAAAATATCCCATATCTAAATGACAGAAGAACGGAATATCCACTCAGAAGCTTTCTTATAGACATCAACAGCATCATCAAACACTAACATCCTGAACTAATGTTCTGTAGAAGAGCAAAATAACAGAATAACAGAGATGGAAGGGACCTTGGAGGTCTTCTAGTTCAACCCCCTGCCCAATAATTGGAGATAATGCACAAAATGGAACCAATAGGCTGAAATGTTTGGTTCAAGATAACTCTATTATAAGGGTGGAGGGTGGTGGTGTCGTATTCCTTGGTGCTCTCTAAGACCTAATACCATTTCAGACAAATGGGTGTCAGTCTCTTCTTAAAAGTCTCCAGTTATGGAGCATCCACAGCTTCTGAAGGCAAGCTGTTCCACTGGTTTATTGTTCTCACTGCCAGGAAATTTCTCCTTAATTCTTGATTGCTTCTCTCTTTGGTTAGTTTCCATCCGTTACTTTCTGTCTTGCCTTCTGGTGCTTTGGAAAATAGATTGACCCCCTCTTCTTTGTGGCAACCTCTCAAATACTGGAACACTGCTATCAGGTCACACAGTTGGTATACTGGTTAAACTATAACAGAGTTAGGGTAGAACACATCCATGAAGACCAACTAGCAGTCAGAAGACATAATGAAAATTTCATGACATGTACATAGACTTAACCACAGATTTAACTGGGCAAATGTAACCATCCTAGACCAAGCCAAGTCCAAAATTGCCAGGGAATTTCTAGAAACCTGGCAAATTAGCCATCAATAGACACATAGACATTAACAACATTTACAGACTATGCAAAAGAGACAATCAACCAGCGAAAAAGGGAAAAAAAACACCCAAGCACCTCTCCCCCAGCAATCAACACCCAGATCAGCATAGATTAACTCCAAAATTAACATCAGACCAACAGTCAAGTAAATAATACCCCAATCAAGAAACTGCCAAAGAAGCAAACAGTAAACTGTAAAGAATCTCTAAGACCAGCCCCACCAACATTGACAAGGCAAACTACTAGAATATAAACTGACAGCAAATTGCACTCCTTACTAGCACTGATGATGTTACCTCATTTGGATAATGAAACATTTGCAAGAAAACAAGCAAGCTCAGAGAGCACTAAGGAGCCCTCCCCCCCAACAGATTTATCTTGAGCCAAACACTTCAACCTATTGGTTCCATTTTGTGCACTATCTCCATTACTGGGCACCACATTTTATGAAGATGCATGACAAGTTATTTGTGGCTGACATGTGATAAAGCAAAGAAATATTAGAGTAGGATTTATATTCTAATACAGAAGATTCTTAAAGTGAATATAAAGATAAAACCAGAAACTTTTCTTTTGGGAAAAAGACTTGGGGAAAAAATTGAAACTTTGATGTTATATATATATTGATGGAAGCAAGATTAATTTATGAACAAAAATGGAAGGATACTTCGATTCCCACAATGGACGAATGGCTGCAAAAGTTGATGGAGTTAGCAGAGATGGCTAAATTGACTGCTTTGATAAAAGAAAAAAAAAGTGGAAACCACTTCTGGACTTTGTGCTTGAGGTGGGAAAAAAATGAAACTTTGATTTTGGGTTTTACCAATTAAATAGATTTGTTGATATAGAAATGGCTAGTTTATATTATTATGTAAAAGTAAAAAGTTGAGGTTTGATTTTAATATCTTTACTGCACCAAAGGAAGTTGGAAATCAATGCCTTTTCTTTCTTTTTCCCTTCTTTTCTACACTCTTCCCTTTCCTTTTCCCTCCCCTATTTTCCCTATTATTTTTTTGTATTTTTGTATTTTATATTATAAACTAATAAACCCCCTCCTCCCAAAGAAGATGTATGACAAGCTGTCAACTGAACCTTGAGCAGAAACCATGAATCCAGGACAAATCTTGGAATGCCTCTTTTTTCAGCTACTGTTTCTTTCCAATATTTTTTCTTATAATAGTAACACACAAAAAAATCCATTGACTGAACGGAGTTAGGTTAACCTGGTCAACATCTCGATGTGTTTCAGGTTGAATTTTGGACTACTTAACCTCATTTTCTACGTTGTACTGTTTCTCTGCTACATTAGTCCCTGTGTTGGTTCAGGGAGCTTATTATGGGAACACAATCACATATAACACCCAGTAGTATTGTGATAATAGCATTTAAGTAAACATGAAAGGGAAGCTATAAGGAAGATGGCTGAGGACTATTTTCCGTAGCCATCTATGACAGAAATAATGGGTATAAGTTCCAATTAATTAGATTTCATTTACTGTAGATTAAGGAAAACCCTCTGATAATAAGATCTGTGCAGTAGTGGAACTGTCTCTCTATGGAAATTACGGACTGTCCATCTCTGAAAGTTTTAAGAAGCGGTTAGACAGCCACTTCTCATAGATGCTTTAATCAGTTTTCTTGTAGATTACAGAGGATTGGACTAGATGATATCAGTGATTATTTTCAAGTCTACAAGTTGAACATAAATGTTAATATCATAAATTTATTCCTACAACTCGGGGAGAGAGGTGGGGGCAGGGGGAAGAGGAACAGAGTTTCAAAACTCAATAGAGGTTGGATTATATGCTAGGTAGCTTTGATGAATGGTTGTGGATTCCATCCAATTCCTATTAGAGTATTCATCCCCATTGATGAGGGGGACCAAATTATTTCAGTTTTCCTGATATTATAACCAGCTGCATAATTTGTTCTTGTTTCTCCATGATATGAAATATAGTGTAGATATTTTGGTTGTTGCAGCTGGTGAACAATAGCTCTATATTACAAAGTGCCTTGTACATTACTGTTTTAAGATACATCACTGCCTTAACAGTTTGCAGAACACATTTGAAAATTTTAAAAGTATATGTCAAATTTCTTTGAAGGCAGATGGCTTTCTGGCATTTTGAAAGCACAATATTTATTTTGAAATGGCTATTTAAATTTTCTCTTTTTACTATACAAGCTCCTATTACAGAGTGAAACTTGCAAAATCATATCAAAACATTACATTTGTTTAACATGGCATAACATAACTTGTAAATTGTGTAATAGATCTATATATAAGAATATAAATATAAGAATGAATTTCATTTCATATATCTGAAGTGATAATCAGCATGCTTTCCCCTTTTTTCCTCTTTAAAATCTAATATTAGCTATTCTTAGCATACATTTGACAAAATATTTATGAATAAATTACTCCCAAACCATATAACATTCCTGTGTACATTTTCCTGGGAATGATTAATGTATAGAAGGTGGAACAATATCTGGAATATGTCTGCAGTGCAATATTTTTTGAGACTTTATGGAATCTTTCCTAAATAATCTAATTCTTGTTCTATGTTCTGTTAGCACGGTGCCTTTATAGGTTTCCTGGAGAAGTGACAATTATTTCAAAATGATGCCATGTGCATCATGATGTCATAATGCAGATGACACAACACATGTACTGGCATCCATTTACAACTCTAAAAAATTTGCATTATTTGAGTGATGATATGATGATAAGCAGAATGTTACTTGCTCCTGCATATGCTATCTAGATGTGTCACTTGATAGCCACTTGATAATTAATATACCGTAGGTTTCTTTTTATTGCATTAGTTTCTTCTTCCCCAAATGCTTTTCATTTTCACTCCCCTATGATCAGAGTTGGATTTAGACAAAGGAAGCAAGCTTTGTAGCTTATGACTGCACAGTCTGGAGGGGTATCTTGAAATTTCAGATTTTTTAAAAAAATGCATTACCATTTTATTGTAATTTCGTTGACGAAAGTCTTCATAAATTAAACCCTCTGTGTAGTTTACATGTTTCTGCTTAATGAAGGTGTGCTTGGTTTCTTCATGACTCTTGGTGTTATTTCCTGTGAAATCCAGTTGTAACTTAGCCTTATGTGAGCATGTACCAAATACAGCCTCTATGTAGCTTAGATGAGTCTCACCATGCCTGTCACCAGATGCCTTTTCTTGGCAATTTTCTTTATTTTGATTTAGTAATATTTGCACCTAAATTGTGCATATTGTGCTTCTTTTATCCTAATCCTTCCTATGAAAAGCTTCCTTCCCCCTTCTACCCTGAGAATAATTTCAAAAGCAACTTCTTTTCCATCAAGTTAAAAATAAAAGGTGAGAAAATTCAGAAAAACAACTCTCAACACAGATTAAAAGTTTCTTATTGGACTTAATACTTCAGATTGGCGAGGACAATATCTAGATCTCTTTAGTAGAGAGCCTGGGTGATAGCTTTGGAGAAAGAATCCAGAAGCCATTAGGAAAAATCAGGTACAGGAGAAACATGTGTTAACTCCAGAGAGGAAAGAGAGTATTACAAAGAGGTTGAGATTATCCCTTACCCTGACCCCCTGGGGTTTAAGTGGGAGGAAAGGGAAGAAATAGGCAGACTTGCAAGATTCTGTATTACAATCTATTTCAATAATGAATAGTTCTAGTCTCCCTGTGGAGTTTCCTGATATAGTCTACTTTGCAGGTTGACATCTTTTCCCCTTTTTCCTAACTCATAAAGTATATGCAACATGATCATCTTTGCTATACTGATAATCTTTAAGTGTTATCTTTTAAGCTACAGTTTAACCTTAGTCCTCACACTTCCAGAATTGGGCATTCAATTGTTGGTCCCTGCTGAGCATCAGTCTTAAGTGAAGTGGAGTGGATTTATATGCTTTGAAACTGCACAATCCACACCCATCATTAGCATGATGCTAAATGAGCAAATATTTATGTTCAGTGGTTACGGATGAGAGGTTGCGGCACAGAATTATTTTATTTGGGGCATTAGTACTACATTCAAAAAGAATACTGTTTATTTATATGGATTTGGTAACTGATTGCAGTGATACAACCATGGAGGATATCCTTAAATATACCTCCCCCCCTCTCCCATCTAATCGATCATCTATTGAAATATTGACATACCTACAATATATGCAGTATGACATTTTAAAGTCTAACTAATTTATTAGTATGTACTGTTTTGTGTTTTACAGTCCACTCCATGTGATCCATGAAGTATCCTGCAGTCTATGAAACTTTATGTGGTAAAAAATTGTAGAGTGCTCCAAGGCTATTTGATGTAATTAGTAATATTAATAAACCTTTGTTGAGATATAGTATAAATTTATGCTACAATTTATAACAATATCATAAAGTAGTGCAATTTGTATCATATGATGTCTCATCCCAACTAAAGTTCTCATTGTATTTGTCGGTTTGCCTGTTGGTACCCTCAAGTTAGCCCAAATAGTGCATTATATCACAGCAATTTTTGAATCAAGGTACTTAATATCCACTAACCTAAAGAATATGTAAAAAAATAATAATTGGGGACCGATTTCTCCTGTGGAATTGAAATTTTCACAATGTTCAGACCAGTTTTATTCACAAAGGCAAGCCAGTCGCAGCATCCCACAGTTGCTTGACTGTGATTTCTGATGCTTCCTGCCAACTTCCCACAAGCAAAATCAATGAGGAAGACAGCAGGAAGTCAGATGTCTCTTTTATTCCCACTGCCTTTTTGTCTGCCATTCTATTAATGTATTTAGTGAGTAAATATTATTATTATCAACATTCATTAAAATTATTTTTCTATGTATAATATACAGTATTATACATCTTCTTAGATGATCATGGGACCATTCATCATTGGATAAAAAAAATGTAGCCAGCCTAAAATGTAATATTCTGGTCACATCAGACTGTACTACCTTTCTCTCAAAAGATGGCTAGTACAGTATAAAACCAGTGTGGTATAGTGGTTAATATGTAGGTGTGAGCCAGATTCAAGTCAACCTTCAGCCACAGAAGCTCAATAAATGACTTCTTAGCCCAACTTACCTCCTGGAGTCATTATGATGATGAAAAATGGAAGCACATAGTTCTAAATATTATGCCTTGATCTCCTAAATAAAAAGCAAAATGTAAAACAAGTATACATAGAAGTAAATAATAAATAATATGTGGTAAGATATATTGGGGATTTTCTGCAACAATACTCCCAACTCTAGACAAGGCTGAATGATGGGGTATAAAATATTTATATCCAGCTGCTCATCATAATCTCTAAGGTACCTGACAACATAATCCAAAGTAACAATATATAAAAACAATGGAATATGCCCCATAAATTCCCTAAATTAGGAATAAACCTTCCATCTACTCAATCATTTTACTTCAACAGTTGAAGGTCACTTTGAAGAACACTTCTGTTGTTTCATGATTCTCCTGATTCTTGCAGCAGGATATGGTAGCCTTTCTTTTGCTATTTAATGTCTATGTTAAAAGGAAGCCACATTGGTATGGATTTCTATATAATTATAATTCCCAGAATTAATAATTCTAGCTGGGGAAAAAAGTCTTCAGTTCAGAATAGTAGACAGGCACTAGACTGGGAGAAGTGCTGGAGAACATCCTCCATTAATTGCTATTAGAACACCAATAATGGAATAGATTCTCATTCTTCAATGGTATGCCATTCTTTAAAAAAAATGAGTGTAAAAATGTTTTATCAGAGATGAAATTGTGTATAAATATTTATAGGGGATCTTAGCATACAAAAGAAAGGTGTAAAACAGCAAAGTGGCTCTTGAAGAGAGAGAATTAATTCCTTTGGATGCTCTCAGTTCATATTTCTTTTGGCACGAAGTGATTTTTGAGGTAGCAGCACTTTCAATTATACACGATATTATGATTAGATGGGTTAGATGTAGTGAAGCAGGGAGGATGGCGAGAGGGACCCCTGGGTTTTGCCGCAGGGTGCAGTGAGAGTCCCAATTCATTTAAATTATCTTAATAAGTTTGACAACTTCTGATTCATAGAAGACGTAGTGAGAGCAAGAGCTTTCGACATGCATACAGAAAGGTCAAATAATAATAGTCATCCTAATAATTCCTTTCAATGAAATATTGAATCACCAGAGTATTTATTAGTTGTAGGGGCAGAACAAGGAATTCTTATATTTGGTAATTTTTTTTAAAAAAGTATAGATGAGTATTATTACATCTGTAGCATCAAAGGTGCCTATGATCATTTATAAGACATCTGCAAATGTAGGAAGGCAGTGAAGGGAATCCTGATATATACTGGCTGCTAATAAAGAAAGAAGCAAAGAGAGAAGAAAGCTGAGACTTATTGTTAGGTTATTAGTAGCAGCCTAAGGTACCAGGGCTCAGCCCTTTTAGTGGCTCTGGAATCATGCCAACTATTTTGAGGCAACTTTTAAAAAGTTGTAATATAAACTTGAAAGAGGCTGGAACGTTAAGCTTTGCAATCTTTCCCAAATCTGTCTGAAGCAAGAGTCAGCAGCACAGTGCCTGTTACACACAGAGTGCAACAAGACTGTGAAGAGTTTGCTAACTCCCACCTAAATCCCATGAAATGTAGGCAGCCTTATGTGAAACTTCACTGATTTTTTTAAGAGTCCTGTCCTGAGTGCCAGGATTGGTTACTGACCTCTATTCTAACGTATTCTCATCATCTATTCTTGGTAACCCTCCCCCCACCTCATATTACTTGGGTTAACAACACATTTAATCCTCAATCCAAGACAGAACTTTCTGCTGAAGCAGGTCTAGCCAAATGAACTATGTTTTTTTCCAAGGAGAAAAAAAAATGGCAAGAAAAGACTTATGTGGCTATGTATGATTAGCAATTGTTCAGTGTTTGCTAGCACTTGTAAATGAGGGACTCAATGTAAGGAAAGCAATGAGGAAAATATTTAAATCATAAGCTTAAGTTGAAAAGGAAATGTTTACATTACTGCTTAAGGTAAAAGTAAGTATTTCATTGAGGTTTTCAAGATCACATACAGACAAAATTTTGATATAATATGAAAAGCTAAGATGTATAAATCAGCAGAACACACAGAAACAAAGGGATTCCAAAAGAAATAAATTTAACCTTGACTTTTTAAAATATAAATTTACATGTTGTATCCAGAACTATAAGCATCTCATACTGAGCAGAATATTAGTTGATTCATGGGCTGCTGACATTGCTAGACCAAATAGATAGTCTCATGTTAAACAAACTAATTTGAGTTAGCTATATTCTTATATTATTAGGGTCTCTTAAATAAAATAATGGGTAAGTTTAGGATTGTGTTTGTTTTACTTGTTAATGTACACATTTCCATTTCCTGAAGCATTATACAGATGGTCTCTGATGTCCATAGCTGGGACCAGAATTTTCATTGTAAGTCATTGCAGATTTAAATGAAAACATCACATGACTTGACCTGGTTTTAGAAATATTTTTATTGAGATTGTAAATCAAGTCACCAGAGTCATAAATTGAGTCACACAGTTATAAGTGCAAGTCCAGCTTAACCAATGGTGGTTTTTGCTGGCAAAAAAGTCACAAATCATGATCATGTGATTTGGGACAGTGCAACCTGTTTTAAAGCTGGTTGCAAGTGCTAGAACAGCGATTACATGACTGTTGGGCTAGGGCAGACATGTCAAACCCACGATGTCACGTGATGTTGCACGATGTATCGGAGCTTTTTCCCCATTGCCGGCAATGGAGTGGGCGTGACAAAAAGTTTGAATTTAGGTTGTAATAGATTTTTTTCCCCACAGCTATCATTAACTTGAACCATTGTTAAGCAAATGTAAGTTGAGGACTACCTGTAAAAGGGATCAAACTTATTTTTCATGATCCTGGGGCTACCTTTTTTAGGCTGCAAAATCCAAAGGAGTGCTAGATGGCAGCAAAGAGCTATAAAATACAGGTAGCATTTACTCTTTCCTGCTATCTAGTAGACATGCCCATTTTGCAGCTCAGCTATGCTATTTACATAATCACACTTCTCGGTATTTAGTCTCTCCAAAAAGAGAAAAGTATTCAAAAATTCACATATAAGCCCTACATTTTACACTGGGTAGCAAAAGAGGTTCTGCCACATTTTGATATGAGAAACTGCCTTTGAAAATACATCTTTTAACTAAAACTACACACAAAAATGATTATGGTTAGAAGAACACATCTGAATGGTATTCATGGATTAAAAAAGAGATAGTTATAGGATAAAATTACCCTAAAATATGAAATGAAAGAAAAGCAAAATTGACAGAATGGTTCACTCTACTTGGTCCAGTTCCCCACTTCCACCAAGTTCCTTAAAAATTGGAATGTTGATCCCAATTGGTCTTTTCATTTCTGATACATCTTCGCTACAAAGATTTGCTTTTGGTCTTGCACCAGGTTTATCTATTTCCTTATTTCCTAATTAATTAATTAATACATTATTCGGCAGAGTATTGTTAGGAAGTCTTTCAAGACCCTATTTTGAAAAGGCAACAAATCTGACCTTTGTGCTGTATCCTTTGTAATAAGTATACAGTAAATGTACATGAAAAATATGATAAAACATTTTGTCTATCGATCTTTCAGAATTAATTTAGCCCACTGGATGATTAGCATCCTTTCTCCCGAAACCCTCTGAGTCTTTCAAGTAAGGGAAACTGNTTGGAAACACAGCTGGTAATATTTGGTTTTAATTCGGCTTTTATCGGGGTTTATTTTTTGTATTTCTGTATTTTTGTATTTTGCATTTTTTGTATTGTGTGTATATTATTTGTTTTTAATATGCTGTGAACCGCCCTGAGTCCTATGGGAGAAGGGCGGTATACAAATTAAATTATCTATCTATCTATCTATCTATCATACTGAGCAGAATATTAGTTGATTCATGGGCTGCTGACATTGCTAGACCAAATAGATAGTCTCATGTTAAACAAACTAATTTGAGTTAGCTATATTCTTATATTATTAGGGTCTCTTAAGTAAAATAATGGGTAAGTTTAGGATTGTGTTTGTTTTACTTGTTAATGTACACATTTCCATTTCCTGAAGCATTATACAGATGGTCTCTGATGTCCATAGCTGGGACCAGAATTTTCATTGTAAGTCATTGCAGATTTAAATGAAAACATCACATGACTTGACCTGGTTTTAGAAATATTTTTATTGAGATTGTAAATCAAGTCACCAGAGTCATAAATTGAGTCACACAGTTATAAGTGCAAGTCCAGCTTAACCAATGGTGTTTTTTGCTGGCAAAAAAGTCACAAATCATGATCATGTGATTTGGGACAGTGCAACCTGTTTTAAAGCTGGTTGCAAGTGCTAGAACAGCGATTACATGACTGTTGGGCTAGGGCAGACATGTCAAACCCACGATGTCACGTGATGTTGCACGATGTATCGGAGCTTTTTCCCCATTGCCGGCAATGGAGTGGGCGTGACAAAAAGTTTGAATTTAGGTTGTAATAGATTTTTTTCCCCACAGCTATCATTAACTTGAACCATTGTTAAGCAAATGTAAGTTGAGGACTACCTGTAAAAGGGATCAAACTTATTTTTCATGATACTGGGGCTACCTTTTTTAGGCTGCAAAATCCAAAGGAGTGCTAGATGGCAGCAAAGAGCTATAAAATACAGGTAGCATTTACTCTTTCCTGCTATCTAGTAGACATGCCCATTTTGCAGCTCAGCTATGCTATTTACATAATCACACTTCTCGGTATTTAGTCTCTCCAAAAAGAGAAAAGTATTCAAAAATTCACATATAAGCCCTACATTTTACACTGGGTAGCAAAAGAGGTTCTGCCACATTTTGATATGAGAAACTGCCTTTGAAAATACATCTTTTAACTAAAACTACACACAAAAATGATTATGGTTAGAAGAACACATCTGAATGGTATTCATGGATTAAAAAAGAGATAGTTATAGGATAAAATTACCCTAAAATATGAAATGAAAGAAAAGCAAATTGACAGAATGGTTCACTCTACTTGGTCCAGTTCCCCACTTCCACCAAGTTCCTTAAAAATTGGAATGTTGATCCCAATTGGTCTTTTCATTTCTGATACATCTTCGCTACAAAGATTTGCTTTTGGTCTTGCACCAGGTTTATCTATTTCCTTATTTCCTAATTAATTAATTAATACATTATTCGGCAGAGTATTGTTAGCTTCAGAAAGTTCTGGGATAAAACTTTTCCGTTGTTTAGACTGGAAACACGACATAGGAAACATTATTCATATGTCATTTACATGTACTTTTTATACTATTTTGTAAAACAGATAGCTAGAAAGTCTTAATTAAATCGGGTGACCTACTAATCGTAGGAAAGAGGGCTTTGGGAGACTCAGAAAGTTCATTCCCTTTGACAGACCCTCCCCTCCCACCCCCACCCCACAAAATCTCATTAAGAAATGTGTCATGGTTCACATACCAGGCAGGTGTAGACAGGATCAATTTACAGCAAGGGTCTAGAGAGCAGAAATTGATGGAGGATATGGAAATTCAATTCCTTTGAAAATATATGTGCTCTTTATGATGAAAAGGTGATGTCAAGTGGATGCATGGTTGAAAGAGGACTTAGTCGTGGTGCTCTTTTTCTCCTCTCAGGATGAAGAAATCCTCTCTAGTGTTCCAAATCTGGAAATAGAGATAGTTTCGTCACAGTTATGAAGGTTAGACAATCACCTACCAAAGTGCAAAAATCCATATTCTTAAAATAAAACTAGAAAACCAGGCCATTGAAATCAATCTGTCATTCATTTATTTGAAGGAAAATGTATTCAAGGGGGTTGGGAATAAAGCATAAAAATATCTGAAAAAGGAATGTTACCCGAAGAAACAAAGACTTTTTTTTTTAAAAAAAAGAAACACTGCTCAGAAAAAAAAGTTTTAGTCAGAAGATGCGTTTATCATTTATTTACCTCCTTTTAAATAAAATGTTATTTTAAAAAAACCCTTTGGTTTGTATCTGCTTCTAAATGAGTACAACTAAAAACTCTGGCTAATTAATCCAGCCCAGTAAGTATGATTGCTTATTACTGTTTCACTTTTTTCTTTACATTTTTTATTTATTTTATTTTTTTATCCCACCTTTATTATTTTTATAAATGAATATACTGATGAATATACTGTACTTAATACAGTTAGTCCTTGACTTACGTCTTCAATTGAGCCCAACATTTCTGTTGGTAAGTGAGATGTTTATTAAGTGAATTTTGCCCAATTTTACAATCTTCCTTGCATCACAATTGTTAAATGAATCACTGCCGTGGTTAAGATAGTAACATGGTTGTTAAGTGAATCTGGCTTCCTCCTTAACTTTGCTTGTCAGGAGGTCGCAAAAGATGATCACATGACCCTGGGACACTGCAACCGTCATAAATACGAGTCAGTTGTCAAGCGTCTGAATTTTGATCATGTGACCATGGGGATGCTGCAATGGTTGTAAGTGTGAAAAATGGTCATAAGTCACTTTTTTCAGTGCCGTTGTAATTTCAAATGTTCACTAAATGAATTGTTGTAAGTTGAGGACTATCTGAATTTCTTCCTCCTCCTATTTTCTCAACAAAAGCCCTGTGATGTGGCTTGGGCTGATAGAGAGTGACTGGCCCAAAGTTACCCAACTGGTGTTCAAATCTAAGACTGGACTAGAACTCACCATCTCCTGGTTTCTAGGCCAGCATCTTAACCATTACACCAAACTGGTATGGGGTTAAGATGCTGGCCTAGAAACCAGGAGATGGTGAATTCTAGTCCAATCTTACATATGAACACCAGCTGAGTAACTTTGGGCCAATCACCCCCTGTCAGCACAACCTGGGTGTAGTGCAGCCCAACTGGTGTAGTGCAATAACTGTACTATTTTATAACTTTTTCTTTTCCCAACTTCATATTATCAACTAACAACCTCACTGCCAACCCACCTGCTGAAAAAGGAAACACACGCATTAACTTAACATCTCTGAGAGTATTACCAGCAAAAGCTTCTAAAGGTTGTGATACTTAAATCATCCATGTGCATTGTTTATTCCATTGCAGATTGGGAAAAGCAGACTTTTCTTTATTGGGATCTTTTTCTAGCCTCAATTAAGGCAGAACAACAAGACATGAGAATCTGCAACATCGTGACCTCATCTCCTTCCCATTTGCTTGGTTTCCTGTTTTTTAAATTGAGGAAGATCAGTGCATATGTCAAAGGTGAGGACTGCAGTAAATTTGATAATGGTAGCACCCTGTTGCCCCATGGCAGGGAATGAATAATTTTTACTTATCTATATAATCTTGGCACCAATGAAGACTACTTATAGATAACTTGCTAGGAAATTGCCATTGTGATTATTATGGTGTTTCACGTCCTCCTATCTGAGGACATACTGACATGCTATTCATTGACATGGTGGGGGCCTGACAGTTGCAGACACTGTATTTCAGTATATCAATTCCAACAGGAGGGATGAAACTCTAGAGAGATGTGTGAGATGTCAAAATGTCCCCTATTAGTCACACTGAGAGGCTCACTGGTTGAAGCATGCCTCTTTCCTTGCTGCTCAAACTAAAGCAATACATTCTGTAGGAAAGATGATAGATACTCAACCAGCAGCATCTATGACCATTAATAATACATGCTTTGGAAAAGCTAAAGCAGCCATGACCACAATGACTGATGGTCTTTTCCATCTGGATGTGGTAAGGGGTTGATAAAATACAATGCTTAGATTTTCTCTCTTTTCTATATGATACACTTTCAATATAGGGAAAAAAAAACAGGCAGAGGTGAATTATCCATTAACCAGACTGCTCAATATAGGATGTACATTACAGAATCTATTTTTATATAGATTCAACTGCAAAACTAGTACATAAAGAATTTCAGTACTAGTTTTGCAGTTGAATCTATATAAAAATAGATTCTGAGATTTATGGAAGTGCGTTGGAATGTCTTTCTTACATAAAAGAGAAAACCAAAAAGATGTTCCAATCTTACACGGACTGGTGAACCATGATTTCTACAAGGAAGGCATAGAACAGTGGTATCATTATGTTGGAATTTATTGAAATCTTACAGGTTTGGCTCAGAAATCACTTTAAAGAGAAACTGATTTTCCCTGGTGATTTATGTGTTGAGTACAATAAGGATTTAAGTTAACTGTTAAATAAGCAGTAAACGCTGGCCTTAGTTTTTTTTTTTAAAGTTCATTAAAACTAGAATTAGTATTAGAATTAAGCAGTTTGTTATTTGCAACCAGCTCTAAAATCTCATTGATGCACTAAGAAGCTCTAGGCTTAAAGAAGACGCAGTGAAAGGTACCCCCTCCCCTATTGTCCAGTGGTGGGATTCAAATATGTGAACAACCAGTTCTCTGTGGGGGATGCTGCTTCTGGAAGTCCGTTCTGGGCCTGGGCAACAAAAAATTAGCTACCGGTTCTGCCTAACTGGTGCAAACCGGCTGAATCCCACCACTGCTACTGTCTGTTATTAACTATAAACATTCTAAAATTCTGCTATTGTTACCTCTAAAACTGCTATACAATCTTTTTACACTCACACACTCCCATATACATATAAAATCCTGCTTGTTTCTGTCTAGACAGGGTTATTAACTTGGTATGTCAAAGTTAATGGTCAAAAAAGGCAAATTGGGAGCACAACTGAAATTCCAAAAGGATATTTGATGCTTTGCTGTAGCCCCTGTCTTGACCCTTTTCATCAAACCTCTGGTCCTAGATATTTTTCTACAGTAGGCTGCCTTTCTTAGGACTAGTTTTTTGTCACCTTGTTGTTTCAGTTCCAGAAAAAAGTGGAAATGTAAAGTTATCATCCTTTCTCACCGAGAAAAACACCATAAAATCTATTTTGTGAAGGGTTGCATAGTGGAATTAATATTAATAAATCCAACTGTCAAAACAAACTACAGCTTAGCAGGGCTATAAAAATAATTTTAAAGATAATTATTTTAATGTAATAATGCTATAATTAAAATAGCATTACTGAACAATTATGCTCATTAGAATAATGATTATAATACAAAGGTTGTTAATATTTTAATAGCACTTTCCGTGTGCAAAATTCATATCTCTTTCATCCAACATATGCAATGTATTTGCATCTAGAATCACTTTAGATAAATAGAAATAGCAAATGTAAGATCCATAATTACTGTAAACAAAGGGTTGTAATCAGATGTTTATGAATATAACTGGCAAATCTTTCCAGATTCCTGCCTTATATGACTTTAATCTGATTTTCATTTTTAAAGAATATTAATAATAACCCCCCCAGTGTGGGGCTACCTTGATGTGGGGGTTATGTGTTGTGAGAAAGATGAAAGCTATGCCAGAGTTTCAGCCATACTAGACAGGTCTAATCAGAAAAGCCAGATGAAGAGGTTCTCTCTCATAAATTATATGCTGAGACATAATTTACAGAAACCCATACCAGCTTGGTGGTCACCTGAGTCAACAAGGACCACATTAGGTGTTCGAGTTCCTGGAAATTTGGTGAAAAATGGGCTACAGGACTCAGGACTGTTGGCAGACCAACCAGAACCAGCAGCTGCAGGACTACTGGAAGAAAATTGTTTTCACTGTCGCAAATATATGCACCTGAAAACAAAGAAACAATATGTTATTAAAATCAAGTCCGATGACAAAAGGATATTTGAAAAGAATGCACCAGTTCTGGAAAGAACAACCTCCAGAATCAGAAATAACAGAACAGAAGTTAGCAGTTCAACATGGATTTATAATATGAAATGTATTATTCATAGAAGAAGTAGAAGAATTGCGAAGGTCTAGCCAGGGCAAAAAAATTCAAAGCCTAGTCAGAAGTAATTCAAACCATAAAGGCAAACCAGGGGAAGTTGGAAGCTGAAATAAAAGAACTTGTAATAACAGCAGAAGTAGTGGAGAAAAGGGCAAGGAAGTTCAAGAATTAATCCACACAAGATGAAGGTGAAATATCTGACTGGTGTGCACCCATCCATTGCCAAGCAGTTAAACAACATACGTGATGGAAGTAAAAATTGAAGATTGGTTAACACCTGGCAAAACCTATCTGATAATGAAAGATCCAACAAAAGGGGACGCCCTAGGCTGCTATAACTGCTTACCAACAATTTTCAGATTGCTAATTGATGTGGTAGCTGATGCAGACCAACAGCTTCTAGTTCAGAAATGTCAAACTCGCGACATCATGTGACATCGCACAACGTTTCGGCACTGTTTTGCCATTGCCGGCAATGGGGTGGGCGTGGCTTCCGCATGACGTGTCCGGCCCACAGGCTGGCAGTTTGACACCCCAGTTCTAGTTGAAAACAAGCTCTTTCCACCTGAGAAGAAAGGAAATTGTTCAAACAGCAAACAGACAGAAGATCAGCTCTGTTGACAACATGATTTTGGACAAGTGCAAGAGAAGGAAGAATAACATGATTGTCATGCCCTCAGAGTCAGTCGTAGCTGCAAAACAAGCTGCTTCAGGCATTCATCCTGCCCCCTTTTCTCCTGGGATCTCTGCACCTCGCCATAGTGTGTGACTTGCAAGCAAGGAGCAAGATATTGAACTGACAAGCAAAGCTTAAAAAAAGATTGGAAACCTGTGTGTACATTTAGAAGGGAGAGAAGTTAAACCTCACATTAAGTTTTCCCTTGCTAGAAGCAACTTGAGCATCTGGTTTCATGTTCTGCGACTCTTGTCTAGAATCCAGTTATTTATGACTCCAGCTTGTGAACAGACTAAGACATTGTCTCTCCTTTGACTTAGCATTGTATACCTTTGGCTTGACCTTGGGCTGATTGACTTGGAATTTAATTTGCCTTTGTCCAGCTAAGCTCTTATCTGCAAGTAATTCTTGTTTCTCATCTTTTGCCTTTTTTTTCTAGCTCTCGCCTGCTACATTTTGCTATTGGAACTTGTTGCAACAAATTCTACCTTTGGCCCTTTGTGTGTTCAAGAACTGTGTCTGGATCCTGAAGTGGTGCTAAGAAAGCCACTGCCTGAATATGAATGTTGCTTGAATTGATTACAAGAAGGTACCAGACTCCCTACTACATAGTGGGATAAGCCAATGCCTATAAATAACAGGAGTTAGTAGAAACATCAGTAGATTTGTGCAAAGATCAGTGACACAATGGAAAATAAAGTTGCTGGTCAATGATGATAGACTGGGAGAGGTTAATATCAAGAGAGGAATCTTTCAAATAGATTCACTATCACCACTACTATTTGTCATTGCATAGACTCCTCTGTTAACATTGTCGAAGAAATCAGTTCATGGCTATCAAACATCAAAAACAATTACCAGGTTATCCTACCTTTTTTACATGGATAATTTGAAACAGTAAACATTTCAAGCCAAAACCGAAAAATCCAGTTGCCATGATTCAACTTACAGACCATCTGAAATAGAATCGCTTCTCAATAGGGTCTGTATATATGGCCAACATTTTGCAATGGAGTTTGGACTGGAAAATTTGTGTCACCCTTATGCCATAAATAGGAGGAAAATATTGAAAACTGAAGGAATCAATATGCCCTATGGAAATAATATTAAGAGTCTGAATGAAAATCACCACAAATACCTGGGCATCCTTCAGCATAAGAACATAAAGTCAAGAGGAAGATTAAAAGTGAATGCATCATAAAAGTGAAGATCTTAAAATCCCAAATCACTGGAGCAAATACCATCAAAGCAATTAGAGAGGACCGCTGGTTTGAAAGAAGGGTCAAAGAGGCCATCTATATCAAAACTGAACAGCCCTCTCTCAACAGAGGGGGAGGGATCCAATATCATCTATCTCCAGTCCACAACACAGTCCTTTCAACAGTTCCAAGAAGGCTCCACACCCATTTGCACTACTCAGATGACCCGAAGACACACATATAAGCCTCCAGGTAGCATTAACAACTAGCTAAAAGAATGCAAATGAACAGCTGTCTGCAGGAGTATAAATCTTTCCATTCCCTACCATCCAATCAGAGCTGAAGAAGCTTCTTGGTTGAGAAGCAAAACGTCTTCAAAGAAAAACAAGAAAGTCCAGTTGCCTTGTAAAAAAGCATCTTTGGGACAAACAATTGAAAAAGAAAGGGCATTGGAAGAATATCTGAAGGAAAATGAAGAAGATGTACTGTAGCTAGTATACCATGAAAGCTTACTGAGTATTGGAGAAACCAATCTGGCCTGCAAAAAAGACCAAATGAAGAATAGAATTGAAACATGCCAAGGCAAATTATTACATGGCCAGTACATAACACTCCAGACTTAACAATTTCAAACATCTGGATAGTGGATGAGGCAGTACCTAGAGAAAGCAGAATAGAAGATAAAGAACCATAGAAGATAACAAAATACAAATACCTGCAAATAGAAATGGAATGACTATGGCACAAGAAAAAAAAGATAGTACAAATAGCAATAGGTGCCTTGGCCACAATCCCAAAACAACTGGAGCACCATTTGAACACCATTGGCATTGACAAATTCACCATCAGTCAATTGCAAAAGGAAGCTTTAGTCAGAAGAGCTTACATTCTGCTACATTACTTTTAACACCATCAAACATCCACATCTGTCTATCCCAGGTCCTCGGGAAGGACTTGATAGGTGGACAAAAATGCCAAATCCAGTCTAAACATCTGGGTGACTATGCAATGAACCATAATAAGTTTGTAAGTTTTGAAACCTATTTTCAGAAATCCCTCTAGGACTACGCTAACATTCCAATAAAAGAAAAAACAGAAATGGCAGCAGTCCAGTGCTTACATCATGTTCAGTTGTGCCCAGAAAAACAGAGAAAAGAAACAAAAATAAAGGAAATATAGGGAATATAAAATGATGGGGTAGTCAACCTGAACAGTTGTCTTTTGATAAATGAGTGTTTACTTTTTGACCATGCCCATAGTGCGAACCATTTTATAAAAATGTTTTAAATGTTAGGTTTAAAATTAAGATGGGCAAACTTGTTGGGCTGTGACCATTTTTAAGTGTTAAATTACAGCAGCATGGTTGTGATATGGGTTACTGTCATTATATTTCAAGAGTAGAATATTTCCAGAAAAATGGGAGCAGCATGGGGACCCTTCTGGTTAGATAGAATAATCCATTTCAAAACCAAAACAATTGTTTAAAATGTGAAGTGGGGCGTTTTAAGCTTGACAAGTTTTGAAACCAAACATTTTTGTAATGTGAATTCTCCCCTCAAGAAGCCAAAATTGTGATCTCACCAATTTCCATTATATCAATACCACATTCTCTAAGACTGAGAGGCATTTTTTTTAAAAAGTCTCTACTACTACCAATTCCTATGGAGAAACAGTCTAGACAGGTCAGAAAAGTTGGGGGAAATGCCTGCTTGACAGCTGTCAGAGAAGACCAATAAAACAAAGACATAATCTGAACAGCTTTAATAGTAGTGAGATATGGTGAAATTGGAACTTAAACTCCTGGAAGGAAGTTCCATTGCACATTATGATATGCAAGATTGATTTTGTTTTCCTCTGGTTCAGTGGGATATGTTAAGGAGAATTAATATGGGTTGAGAATCCCATGTAATCCCATGGTTATGGAATCTGTTGTCACAGAACTCTTCTACCAGATTTTTAATATTTAAACATCCAGTTTTCTAAAGGGAATCTTAATTCAATTTCTAGTAACTTAGAAAATCCCAAAGCAGTTATTAGAACTTTCAGCTTTCTAGTTCACCACAAATTAAAATTCCATCAGAAAGAGCACTGGCATCAGGCATTGCAACCAGTCGCTTCCTCCAGAAAATGATTTATTAACTAGAGTTCAGCTGCTTTGTGCTTTTGTTACAGTTGACAAAAGGCATGTTTAAGCATGTTAAATTGGCTTAATGTGGTAAACAGAAGTGATGGCCAGGAAAGGTTGAACTTGCTGCCAATGCATGCTATTTCTTTGTACTGGATGTAAGGAATAGTTAATCTGACCTAAAAGAGAAGAAACATATGCTCTAGCAGATAAGGTGCTTGAAATGAATGGATGTGTCTGCTATTGTTCAGCATTCTTTGATATGTAATCAGGAAAAAGTGGATTCTTTTTCCTGATTACAAAAAAACAAAACCGCAAAACCAAAAAGTAGAATCAGATGGAATAAGAGGAAAACTACAAGATTCTCCATTATCCAAAGAATCAAGAAACTGATATCCAAAGACTTGGCTTCTGCACAGTGAGAACTAAACGGAAAAATGAGGGGGGGGGGAATGATATCACATTATGTGATGTTGTTTCAGAGTCATGTGTACAATTTGCCCTTCATGGAAATGTGATCATCAGAAACATCTGGAATCAGGCAGTATAAAATAATCTCACCACCAATCCAGCTCAGAGAGGATGTTGGTTTTTTGTTCTAGCCAACGCAGGGGAAGATAAAGGGTAGCAGGTAAAATTCTTGCTAAGTATCCCTCTTAGTGTAACTTACTTTTGAAAATGAATTGAGAAGATCACAAAAATATACTGCGTTCTAATAACAGCAAGAGAGTTTCTGTAGAGATTCCTCTGTTTGCTTCTTTTGGACTGCTCCGTCCAGCCTGTTTCCCGCCTCAACTCCGGTTTAGGCTGAAGGTTGGAAGGGCAACTGTACTTAAGTTTACCCGAATGTGAGTACAGGACTTTGCTTGACGCAAATAAAGTCGGAACCCAGAATGTGCTTATTTCAAGTGGACACAAAACCAATTGCCTTTCACACCTGATACCTGAAGCTGGAGCTGGAGAGCACTGAAGTTGCATTTGTGCCCTACTCTCTCTCCAGCTGTGTATCCTAATTTGAACTGGGATGTAGTCAGTTGAGGACAGGCCCCAATGACGTGTTAGTGAGCCAGGGGCATTTTTGCTGTGGAAGGAGAAGGGCCAGCATTCATTTCACCCCAGAAGCATGTTTCTGGACCCTTTGAAACCAGAATGGTTTAGTCCAGGGGTCCAGGCTGCAGAAGAGGCGGGTGAACATGTGAACATTTGCACATGCGCAGGAGCTAGGTTGAATGCATGAAACCATTCCCCTCCTCCCACTGCTGCTGCTGCCAGTCTGTGGAGCCAGAAAGGTTGGGGATCGCTGATTTAGCCTCTTTCTGCTTCTTCTTGGACAGTTTGGTTTTAAAAACAAATCTCAGAAGTCTCATATTTTTCAAAATGTTTCTATTTAGCCCTTTGATGCTTCTGTGGACATTTGCTATCCTCTGATATCTATGCTTGGTTTTAAACACACTGCAGCTAATGAGAACGAAACCTTAGAATTACTTGTGTGACTCTATTACGTATTTTGTTGAATCCAGAAAAGGATATAACTTATTCTGATTTATCCCCAGATCTCTTTAATGCAAAAATCCAGCTACAAATCTCTGTTTAAATCCATGAAAAGGATTTGATCATTTCAGAGAGCAAAAACATTGTGAATGAACTAGGCCTTAATGTATGGCCAGTATCCTTCATAATCACAGGCCATTATCATTTTACAGACTGATATTAACAGGAATGGCAAAACCTATTAAAGCTGAAAAAAGCCATTCGCTTCTGTCTATCTCATGATCAAAAGAATAAAGCCTGTTGCTCTCAGCAGTCAGTTATCAGTTTCCATTTGCCCAGAACCAAAGACAGCTCAAGGCAAAGTCCATATTTAACTTTTGCATTTTAAATAGATCTTATCGTTTCACATTTGCAACTCAATTCTGCTATGTACTTGAGAGCTGCAGGTAGGTTGTAAATAATAGAGAATATTATTTTTTAAAAATTCTTTATGGATAGAATGGCAGACGTTGCCCAAGACACCTCTCACCCAGAGACTTTTACAAGCCTGCTCAGAGGCTATTAATAAGTGAAAAAAGCTGGTAGGTGATGCCTGCTTTGCTGGTCAGAGCCAAGTTGGAATGTGTAGATAATTTGAGGACATTTATTCCAAAAGACTAAAGTTGGATGGTGAAGATTTGTTCTCCAAGCTTGTGGGTTGATTTACAAATGCTTCATTACCAGACTAGGTAACATCAGCGGAGTTTAGGGGATGTCAGTGTGAGTGTTCTTCTGTTTATAAGGGCTTCGTGTGGTCAGACTAAAGTTTAATACATATTACAATAAATAAAACATAGCAAGGATGACCTTACACATTCCCATTCTCTTTTTCCATTATTGGTTAAGAGAAAAATCAAGTGTCAAGTAGCAATATAGGCAAGGCATTTTTTTTTAATTACACAAAAAGAATCTGCATGAATCTGCATGTTATACACTGAGACTTAGTTAGGCAGACCATCTCTAGAGATAATACCTACATCTGTTGGCTGCAGCTATGAAGCAACTATTGCTCAGCTCAATGGTTTTTGCCCAGTGTCTTTAGAAATTGCGCCTTCAGACTGGAGTGTAATGTGTCCTCCTTTCCAAGTAGTTATGCATTGGAACTTCAACTCTACCTCTTCATGTTACAGCGTGGAAAACAAGACCGTGGGTGACAACTGCTCTGTAGCTATTCTGAAGTTTTCTTTGCATTTCTTGGGAATAAATTTGCTTTTGGGGTAATAGTTTCAGTGAAACTGGCGAAGTCATATTTTGATGCTTTGACATGCTAAAGATGTAAATTAACAGAATTAATCAGGACCAGGGTCAGTAATTTGGTAAGAGCAATATGAATTTATTTGCATATGAGATACCCCTATCCCTAAACCACCCCATGGAATATTTAAACCCAATGTTCTTTTTCTGTTCTGGAGGTGAAAAGAGTGAGGCTGACCTGCTGTACCCACTTCTTTATTTTGGAAATGAGTAGGGTGAGGTGGAACTAGATTTTTTTTTTTTTTGCTCATTCTTTGATCTCGGTACAGAGCAATCTGAGAAAATGAGTAATTACATGAAAGAACGTTCAATCACTTGAAGGACCTTTGCATCCAGGACTTTGTTTTATTCTGAAATTTTCTTCGGGGAGGAGAGGAATAAGAGTGTTCTAACATTGCTTGTTTGTTATTTTTTGTTTTTGAACAGTGAAGCTCTGAAGATAAGAACAGATTTTTTTCCCCTCTCTCTCTATCTTTAGCTCGCTTTGTTTTTCTCAGCTTCCCAGCTGGCAAGCCTGGCATTGTGACATGATATGTCAGGTTGTATCAGTCACATTGTTCTACATGACATCACAGATCAGGAGGGGATGTGGCTGATGAAAGGTGATCATGTCACTTCACAATACAAGATTACAGCTGGGGAATGGAGAATGCTTTCTTGGAGCTATTGCTAAAGAGACCAAAGATTTATTTGTGTGTGTGTGTATCTGTACATACACAGAAGAATGAGTAACTACAACCCTTCTTCCCTTGTTTTACCTTTGAAAGTTTTGTCAGCTTGTCTTGCTCAAATGATATTTAGTTCAAGAGTTTTCAATCCTCTTCCAGAAATTCTGAGGGCTTAGAGTGCTGTGTTTGTGGGTGTATATTTCTAAAACACAGATACCAATCAACCGAATTCAAGATTTTTGCAGTCAGTATGGCAGCCCAGTCCAAAGCAAAAGAAGCAGCCGTCAGAAATCAGACACACTCTGCAGACTAACACTTGGTAGAAGAGCAATGAAAATGCATTAGGTTGCATCTATATCTACAAAGATCAGAATCATGCAAAGAAGCAGTTTTTGTGACACTCTATGGAAGCAAAAGTTGGGCAGAGAAGCAGAGTAGAAAAAGTCTTGATGCTTTTAAAGTTTGTCATTGGAAGAGAATCCCAAGACTGCCATGGAAAGCAAAGAAAACAAAAACATGGAGCCAGAATGATCACTCAAGCCAGAAATCAAATGATAGAAAGACCTAGTTCTCTGGAGAAGTGTATAATACTAGGAAAGGCAGAAGGAAAGAGAAGAAGAGGCAGCCAGGGTAGTTTCAATTATAATGGTGCTATGTATGCTGCTGGAACATCTGAAGGACTAGGTTGGGGATAGAATGTCATGAGGACAAGCTATCTGTAGATTGTAACCAACACCCACACAATAGCACATAATAAAAGGTTGTGGAGAGTGTGGTTGCGCGGCAGCTCCCCCGACACCTGGAGGAAACGGTCTATCTAGACCCGCTCCAGTCGGGCTTCAGGCCGGGATACAGCACGGAAACGGCATTGGTCACATTGGTGAATGATCTCTGGAGGGCCCAGGACAGGGGTTGTTCCTCTGTCCTAGTTCTTTTGGACCTCTCAGCGGCTTTTGATACGGTGGACCACGGTATCATGCTGCGGCGTTTGGCTGAGTTGGGAGTGGGAGGCACGGTTATGCGGTGGTTCTCCTCCTTCCTCACCGACCGCTCGCAGTCTGTATTGGCAGGGGGGCAGAGGTCGGCCCCAAGGCCCCTAACT
>NW_015387386.1:347006-351324 GCF_001527695.2 Protobothrops mucrosquamatus
ACTTGGTTATTTCAGCGGGCAGGACTGGCCTAGGGGTATTTTAAATTGGTTTTTAACAAAATTTTTAGTATAAGCGGCCTATTGAATATCTATTTTTAATTACTTTTAAATTTTGTATTATATTGTATTATTGTTTTTAAGTTGGCTGTAAGCCGCCCTGAGTCCTCCGGGAGAAGGGCGGGGTATAAATTTAATAAAAGTAAAAGTAAAAGTAAAGTAAAGTAAAAGAGCACTCCAGGTTAACTGGAGTGATATTCAATCAGGACCCATCACTTGTATTTTAATTACTCTGTGGATGTTTGAATGCACTCTTGCTAGAAGTTGCAGAAGCTAGGAATATATTATTAGTGTTTCTCAATCCTTTGTTAATAATTTTGCTTGCCCCTTCCCTGGCGGAAAAATGGGGCATTATTCCTTCCTAGAATATCTACTTTTTTCATAATTATCTGAAAATATATATTTTTTTCTTCTTGTACCATCATGTCCAATTCTTGGACACTGCTTGCACAAGTCCCTGACATTTTCTTGCTAAGATTTTTCAGAAGTGGTTTGCCATTACCTTCTTCCTAGGGTTGAAGAGGGAGTGACTGGCCCAAAGTCTCCCAAATTCTATTCTGATACCTTAACCACTAACTCTTTCTGCCTATATATCATTTTATATATACTCTTGTAATTTTATGTACAAACTCATATATAATATTAGTTTGACACAAAATATAGGAGTCAAGATATCTAGTGTTCTTCCTTGGTCATAAAATAAGTCCTCTTGTGTCAGTTTCAAAAGTCACATTACATTGGTTGTTTAGGTCACATATTAGCAATCCCTATAGAGCCTGGAAGACGTTTAGTGCCCTGGTCACCTTTCTCTGCTGCCTGACTGACCAGCCATCTGTTGGGAACTGAGAAAAAGACTGCTTATGATTGGGATCAACTTATTTCCTTCTCCAGTCATCTAGTTCCTGATTCTTTCCCACGCCCCTCTTTTGGAGAAGAATCAATAGGGAGGGGACAAAGTTAAAGATGAAATATATGAAACTAAACACTCTGGTCTAATAAATAGGTGGTAATTGGATAACTAATACAAAATTTTACATTAAAAATGGAAAAAATCCTGACACATCCTTGTTCTACAATGTATAAAGAAAATGCCATTGTCTGGATTTTTTTTTAAAATCATGTTATTCTCCATCATTCTATTGTGTTCTCCTCCACTGAAACACTAAACATTCTGCTTGCCAAGAAGTCACTATTTTTGCTTTGATTGAATCCCAGGTTTCATGGCATGAGTCAACAAAATAATGGTCTCTTCCCTTTCCATGACATTTTCTTCTTCCACTGTATTTTTAAAAATCATCATCATCATCATCATCATCATCATCATCATCATCATCATCATCATCCATGAATAGATGTGATGGAAAATGATGATCTATGGCCAGTCTTTCCCAGCATTCCCTAGAGAGCTGCAGCAGAAACTAAGCTAATTCATCCCAAGCTATAACCGCATTGGTGATTTGTTGGTGTATCAACTAATATGTCTGGCAGATGAATCTTTTAACACTTCAGTAGATTAGCATGAGTGGGATTTGAAGCTTCAACCTAAAGCTTCCCTTTGCCTCTGTGCCTCTCTCCCCCTTTTCCTCTCTCTTCTGCGATGGCTTCTGTTTTTCTGCTTGATTGCACTCGCCGCCTTCCTACTGCCCTTGGGGGAATTGCCCTCTTATTACCACAATTACAATCTGTACACATTTCATTAAACTAATATTGCTTCGCACAGGCTTTCTCTGCCGAAGTGCACAGCTGGAGGCCCATTCCTTTTCCTCAGCTTAAACACTTTGACAGGTTAAGAAAGCTATTATGGCTGAATAACAGGTGTTGCAAAACAATGTGCATTTGATGTTTAAATGAGAGAGCTTCTTTATTGACTGCCTTTATTGCAGCTAAGACTCTCCTTTTTCAAGATGACTGGATTTTTATTGGTTTTACTGCTTTTTAAAGTGTATTCTGTTGTTTCAGAATGGGTCCAGAGTGACTCTTTGCCATTATTTGTTATTCCAATGGCCTTTGTTTTATTTGTGCTGTTTGAAAAAAAAAAGAATATTCACATATTATATCCAGGTGTGTTTTTATCAGTATACAGAAAAGATTTTATTTTGCTTCAGACTTGTATTGGTGCAGACCATTTCCAGTTTATGCACTACTCCCGGATGGGGAATCAATGAGGCAAAGCCGTTAGATTGGCGCAGCTTATTATTTCTAACCAGATTTGATTCACTTCCAGACTCCCCTAGTGTGACTCACGTCTATGTATGTAGATTTATAGCTCTACCATACTAAATGTGCCCTGGGCCATGTGATCTATACTACTGTGGTGCAGAAATGAGGTTGACGTGTTGGAAACAATTCAGAAGACAGCTCTAGCAGAGGGGTAGCATAGAAATAATTTAGAATGCAGTTTCGGCTTTCTAAAAAGGTGAAGGCTGAATATATTGAATGTCTTTAATGTGTAGCTGCACAGACTTAAGTTACTTATAGTTCAGTAGGAGTGTTTTTCATATACAAAATGCAATGATGGGGAGGGCAATCTAGATTAGGACTATATCAATATACAAAGTTTCAAAGATCCCTGGAGACTTCGCCAAAATGATATTCTTTTCCTTATATTTGAGTAATAATAAGACATCCACATGTACTATATGTCAAATATCTAGTTTGATTTCACAGACTTTTGTGAGTGAATTTTGGATAAGCGCTGATGGATGTGACCAAATCCAGCTAGTTTTCATGTTACATGCAATGACAGACTGCCTCTGAATTCAGTTTCCATGCTTATATTATTAGAGGTGTAAATGAAACCTATGGGTGGAAAGTGTCTCCTCAATATCAGGTGAGAAAAGAAGGGAACGGAAAGCCAGATACCTGCACATGTCTTTATTCTATTGTGCTGGAGTCAATGAAGAATGAAGATAATACAATTGGAATGTTAAGTTACTCTATGTGTTTTAAATCTATCTATCTATCTATCTATCTATCTATCTATCTATCTATCTATCTATCTATCTATCTATCTATCTATCTATCTATCTATCTATCTATCTATCTATCTATCTATCTATCTACCTACCTACCTACCTACCTACCTACCTACCTACCTATCATCTACCTACCTACCAATCCAATATCTATCATCTATCGGTTCATTTTTCACTTTTTACAGTAATGTTGTTTTAGCATGATTCTTAACCAGCTAAGCTGGTAACGCAGCCATACATAGCACAGAAGATTTAGGGCTTCAAAGGGCCTTCAGCAATAACTTTGAGCATTGACAATGATGAGGCTGGTTGGGTATAGATCAAAGTTTCTCACATTTGTTTTATACTTTAAGGATGGGGGAAAGATGTGGTGAGAGATCTGGTGTCCAAGAAATCTTAAGAAGAGGCTTACCAATTACAAGGTCATTCTCAGTGTTAAAGTAGGAATGATGTCACACAACAGTGATGGTAAAGAGAAATTTTAACATATGATTTTTAATGGATTAAATACTATTCCCAGAAAGGCACTTTCTTCACCTCTTAATTAGGAAATGCGCTGCCAAATTACAGCCTTACGGCTATGTCATGTATGTAATCTTCAGTCAGTGGCTCCAATGATGGCTGGTAAACTGCCATAGCAAATCATAGGAGTGTTTGGTTTAGCTCAACTGCCAGACTTTCTTGAGAAACTCTCTACTGAACATGGATTAAATTTGGCATAGCCTGGATTATCTCATATGAGTTCGCTGAGTTACTCAAAGCAAAAGAGGCAATAAATCTAAACATATTCATAATGTGTATAAAATGTCATAGAGAAACATGAACTAACCTTGACACTGAGAAGAAGCAGAAGATTTTTTTTTTGTCTCTCTGTCTCTCTACTAACTGGTGATAAGGAAACAGGTCTGGTGAATGGCTGGGCATATATCATAATTTATTGCTTATATCATAACTTATTGTTTCCATTTCTCTGTTTGCTTTTTGTTGTAGCTTTTACTAGCTCTAGACTATATTTGTTTCTTCTAATTGCTTAGTATGAAATAGGCAGAATACAGATCAGGATTTACTATCAGACCACTTGATTTTATATTTATTTATTTATTTATATTTGAATTTATATCCCGCCCTTCTCCCGTAGGACTCAGGGCGGCTGACAATCTATTTAAAATACATACAAAACAATACAAATTTAAAATTAATTAAAAAGAATATTAAATATTTGTCAAATTTAAAATATAATTAAAACCCCCCTAAAAATTACCCTAGGCCAGTCCTGCAAGCTGGAA
>NW_015387386.1:353611-389717 GCF_001527695.2 Protobothrops mucrosquamatus
GTGTGCGTGCTCCCAAAACCCGATGTGGTCCTCTGCTCCCGCCATATCTGCCCCTCCCACTGATCGTACCTATCACACCACCCTCCGCCAGCTCCCCAGTCTCCTCCCTTACCCCGCGCCCCCCAGACAGGACTGGCCTTGGCCTCAGAGAGGACTCCCCTAGTTCCTCCCGGGCCAACCCCGAACCCCCTAAAAATTTCGAAAAACACCCCTCTAAGAAGACCCGTAGTCTTTTTCTTCTTAGATCCCTCTGTGCTTAGATCCCTCTGTGCTGTGCTGATTATTTGAATTGAATCAGCAAATGTTTCTGACCTAGTTTTACTAACAATAAAAGCCTCCCTTTTTCTATAATAGCCTTTGGAATCTTTAAATTATAGTAACAACAGAAACAGAGTTATAGATGTGCATCATTCTAGCTGATAAGTAAGCAAGAACAGCTTTTAACTTCCCCAAGTTATTGTTTTTGATCAGGGTTATTCGCATTCTAATATGGAAGCTAAGCAGTTCTTTTAAGTTGCAGTTTGGTTTAGCATATCAGCTGCTAAAGGTGCTAATAGTGAATCTTCGGATCCAGCTTCTCTATTTTTCTTCTCATATATTGCTTATGAATGTTGCATTTCTTGTGGGTTTCCAGTCAAAGTAGGAAACATGCAATTCTTCATCGTGTTTGGTTTTTTGACATAATGATTTTGTTTGTATGGCACCGATAGAGAGCTGTATTTGAAGGGAAATGTAGGGGTCAAATGATCATGAACTGATGATTTCTTTGATGCCTAGATTTAGAACATTATATGCTATTTACTTTTTTATCTTAATTGGTCAACACTATATATTATTTTGGTAGGTTGATTACATAGAAACTGCTCTGATAAGTTTGTATTTAGGTTTGAGAGTTCCCGTCCACTATAGTGCCAGAAGAATACACCACTTTGGTCCTTGGAATATAATTGGGACAGGGAAGAGTATATTTTTCTACTTGAGTACAGACTGCCAGTCAAAATTCAGGGTACTGTGGTGGATAGAGAAACAGTTTGGTCCAGGATAGCATATTTTCTTATTTTTGGGCTACTCTTTCAAAATTCCATTTCTCAGTCTCCTATTTCGCCTCTTCTATAGATTTTTCTTCTATCACCTTTTCCTCAGTCACTGCCTTCTATAAGACTGAATATCCGTCTTCTTGAAGACATCCAGACTTTTCTGTGAAGCAAGACCTGGGAATGATGATCATTATTTTTTCTTCATTTATCTTTCCATCTATTTTCTGTTTGCCATTTCTTTTCCTGGCTTCTCCCTAACTCCCCCAACCGTTGTGGCACATCTCATCAAAACACATCACTACCTAGCAGGAGGTCTTCTTCAGACAGATGATAGATAGGGCATGAGTCAGATAATGCATTTTCTGTCTCTGTGTGAATTTGTTTCTTCTTTTAACAAGGAGAACTGGTTGTGGTTGACCTAAATCTAATTCCTGGGTCAGGAAGGATGATATCTGCAGGATTGCTTATTATGGAAAATAAAGACAGTTTGCTTGTGGGTGACCAAAGTATGGGAGGTTGGATGAAAAAAGAACCTTGAAATGGAGCGAAAAGAATAGACGAAATGAGTGAAATGTCATCCACTTTCCAAATAGCACTTAGCAATAGCACGTAGACTTATATACTGCTTCACAGTGCTTTACAGCCCTCTATAAATGGTTTACAGAGTCAGCATATTGCTCCCAAGAATCTGGGCCTTCATTTTACAGACCTCAGAAGGATGGAAGGCTGAATCAACCCTGAGCCATTCAGAATTGAACTACTGGCAGTTGGCAGAGTTAGCCTGCAGTACTGCATTCTAAACACTATGCCACCAAGGGATAAATAGAATGGAACAAAACAGAACAGTGGTGAAGTGTGATTGGACACACAAGGAATTTGTTTCTGATGCATAAGCTCTCACTATATGTACAAATAACAAATTAAGTACAGTGGTAATTAGATGTTCAGCGGAGTGATGCCACAAGGGAAAAACCTGCTTTTATGTCTAGTTTGTTATTATAGTTTGTCTATAATGGAGGAAAACAAAGAGAACTTAATATTCAAGTATAATCAAACATGTTCATATATACAGCTTTATTTCTCAGAATCTGGTCCATGGCTAAGCTGCTTGGCAGATCTGAGTGTAGGAGTTCAATTCATATGGAAGAACCTGTACTGAGGAAGGCTGCAGAAATACATAGGGAGTATTTTGGAAGAAAATTGAGATAGAGGCATGCTTTGAAGTGTTCTTAAAATCTTCCATCTATTTGTTCATTTGCTTAATCATTTGCTTTTCCATTTGCGTGCATACATGCTTACTTATTTATTGTCATTTACTGCAAAAAGAAAAGGAAGAATAATATCTTCTATTTTAGCCACTACTGTTCTTTTACCATTATACAGGATTAGAATCCCAAGGCTCAGGAGAAACTTTTTATAGACTTTACAGTAGAGTAAGTGAAGGCTCATATGAACAATAAAAAAAGTTATTTGACCCTTAAAATGGATTTCAGGCTTCCTGCCTGATGGAATCATGAATATAAATGTTCTTCATATCAGCTGCTGATACACTGAAATATTTTATTGTAGAGGCTGACTTGTTAGGCTCAAACCAACCTAAGACAATGAAATGGCCTATTTTATAACGCAGTATCCTCTTTACGAAGGTATCTCTTCCTGAAGATTATTTTAAAGGTAAAGGATGATACCTTCAAAGGTAAAGAAGGACAATCTTAGAAAACCATGCATTTAAACAAATTTTAGATCCTGCATTTAATGGTCTACTAGCATATACATATACATATGTATTGCTTTACTTGTTTTCAAAGTAAAATTCATTGTATCCTAGTGGACTTATTTGCTCTTTCTGCTGAATGAGACTTTGGCTTTTTGCCCAAAGGGTTGCCTTGATGGCATCATGGACATCGGTGCTTTGATGTTGCCCATTAGCACTAAGCCCTAGGACAGAATGCAGATCTAAAGGTCACTGGGTTGCAGACCTGCCCCCCAGGGTGAGATATGTTGCAATGTATTTAATTTAATTGCATGTATCTATTTCAATTAGTACATGGACATTTTAATGCAAATCTCTCTCTTGGGTTTGTTTGATATTGTATTTCATTTTTTCCTCTCATTCGTAAGTGGTATGCTGAACACAGATATCTTTCCTCCTATTCTCATAGTATGTACTCTATACGTACTATGGATGAAGGTTTAATACCAAGAAAGGCATATTTATTACAGGTAAGAAGGTTGGATGCTTTCCTGCTGCTTTTGTAACAGTCATCTCTCATTAAAGTGCATTTCTGACCTGGATCACCAGGCTATCATTTCTTTTCAAACATAAATGACTTTCCAGGACAAAATGACATTCTATAAATAGATAAAAACCTGTCACAATTAGTTCTAGAGAAACTGCAATATATATAGTCATTATCTTACTTTCCCTTCATGTTATTATCCTTCCTATGGATTATTATTGGCATATGGTCAGGCTGTCATGACGGAGTCCAATTAAAATTATATATCATTGCAGTTTCCCCTTTCACTTGTGCCAGTGTTCCCATAAGACAGGGAATCCCTTTGATAGCACTGATGTCCACTACTTGGCATTTAATTTCCTGACAAATCCATCATGTGTAATTTGCCACTGGGAACACTTTGTTTCAATATGACTGTAAAAACAAATTGCGGGTTCTGATACTTTTGTCTTGAACTTTAACATAGAGATGATTTTTTAGAGGTGTAGTTCTGAATCATTAGGTTTTATCTTCATTTTTTCCCTCAAAATAATAAACAAAAATTGCACATGCAATGTTAGTTTTCTGGGGTTTTTTTTTTTACTTAAAAAACAATGCATGCAATCCTAAAAACAATACTTTTACCACTATTTATTGGAATGTAAGGATTAGCAGTGTGACAATCAAGAATGGCCATTTACAGAAATGTCGCATTTTCACCAGCTTTTTTAAAAAATGGATTCTTGCTCGGTCATCCCAAATGTCTAGTCCGGAATTCAGTCATATTCTTTAGGAAAAAGAGAATCTGCTCTCCTGTCTTGCATGGCAGGAAAATCCAGCCAATATTGGTTTATTCAGTAAACTGTAGGAAAACAAGTCATGATTTGAATGATCTATGAAACAATGTAAGAACTTGGGATGCCTTGAAAATGTAGTACAATCACTGGTAAAATAATTCCATTGTTTTTATTGTGACATAGCCTTTCTTGAACCAGAGTCTATAACTGAGGCCGCTTCCAAGTAATTTATCATCACAAGAGGAGGCATTAATTGCTATCTTCTGATAATAATGTTCATAAGGTAGGAATCTTCCATGCTGAAACATTCTTTGTTTTTTTCCTCCATGATCATTTGTAAATGCTAAAGAGTTTTTCTCTTTGGTTAATTCCCTTCTGAAGCTTCTAGCTATTAATTTTTCTTTAAACACTCTTTTATAGTTTTTAAATCCTTTTTTTTTTTCAGAAGAAAACACTAAATGCCAGTGTCTCAGTAGACAACTGTTAGAACACACATGTGACTGACCTTCCGATTTATCATGCATAATTGCATAGTTTTTAATTGCAGTATGTTAAGCTCTACAGTCAGCTAAGGCATTCAGTAGAACAATTAAAGGCCAGATCCTCAGTCAATGAAAAATTGGCTAGAACTTCACATCTGAGAAGTGTAAAAAAACTAGAATGATTTACACTCAGCTTGCTCTACTTTGGCCTTCTTGCATTCAATTTAAATTAACTGCAAATTACTTCTGTTTAGACAATTTTTAACAAGGGTTCTCTTTTAAAAATTAATGAGGATCTTTTCATAGGACACAAAGTAGGCAAAATAGAAAGAGTTTGGAAGAATTATCCATTGTTGAAATGACAGTTTTGAAACCAAGAAATAAAGCACCAAACCAACCCCCACTCTCTTTAGGGTGGCGTGGGTCTGTACTGGGGAGGACTAGAAATTCAAAATAAAATATAATCTATTATAAACAGTCATGTTCTGTCTCTGCAGCAACGTGAGCAGGTTATCCTCCGTGGTTGCCAGCTTTCTTGTCAGTCCAATTATTTTAAACCCATTGTTTCATTTGGAATAGATGCCACAGCACAAGTGGTAGTCCCTTGTCTGTGACACATTCAATTAAAACAATCTGGAATAGATTTTACAGGCCTTCTGCGTCTTGTCCAATCTTATCACTCAAGAAAGAATAACCTTGGAGACTCACATGCAACTCAGAATGACTGTCAGGTGGTTTGAACATGTTGCACCTTCCCAGGGTTCCTTGGTGGCTTCCTTCCCTGTGTCTTTTCCAGCCAATGGCAGGCATTTTCTCAGCAGCGTTCAAGTTGGCTTGTGCCAAGAAGGCTTATGGCTGTGGAATAAGGTAGCAGCTGTCACAGCATGGACAGTTGGTTTGAGATCAGGGTGGCAAGATGAATTGGATTTGTAGCAGTTGGGGTAGCAGTGAAGTATGACCACTATTATTGATCAGCAGATGTCAGTTTCTACCCTGACAGTTATTACATTTGACAGACATTTCACCCAAGTGCACAACCAGACACATCTTTAAAGATGCTCTTTGCATCCCCTGTGAAGATTTCTCTGCTCTGTACCCTCAGGAAGAAAATATTTAATGGTTTAAGTAGCAGAAAGGAGAAACGCCTGGGCCATAACAACTTACTAATATTGTTATTTTCTGTTGCTAACATGCTATTTTACAAGAGGTGACACATGAGAGATGGACCCCTGNTTTTTTGTCCGCCATTTTTTTCCCCTTTTCCGGCGGGTGCCTTACCTCCCTTGGGCTGGGCCAGCTGGTGGTCGGCCTGCTCCATCTCTGCCGCTTGCCAGCTACGCCTCGGCCGGCGCAGGGGGCAGAACCACGCATGCGCGGCGCTCCCGGGCAGGGAAAGTCCTCGACTTACGACCGGTTGGGTAGTCCTCGACTTACGACCGGTTTAGTCCTCAACTTACGACCGGTTTAGTCCTTGACTTACGACCGGTTGGGGTCGTGGCATTAAAAAGGTTGAGAACCACTGTTCTAGAAGTTGTATTTGCAATGAAAGGGGTGCTTTGAATGAGAAAAGGCAAGTATTGCTTTGCCTTGAGACTAAAATACACTTAGGGTCTCACATTTTAGGAGCCATGTAAAATATCAGTTAAATATTACAATAAATTCTCAAGTTTCTTAACATAATTACACATCTCTCATTTTTCACAAGATTATTTTTTAAATGTTCACTTTAAATTGTATGCTGATTTCAAATTTGGATTGTTTTTTTTATCCTCTTTAATCTGTTTTAGTCTGAAATGTATTGCTATTCTTGTGACCTACCATAAAATGCTTACACATTTTTATCCACATAACTGAGCTATTTTTGCAGATGTTGTATCTTCCCATTCTCATTTGGGCTACCAAAATCACAGGGATTTATTTACAAGCATCCATTTTTCCTCACTGCAATAACATCAAGATGAAAAAAAAACATTCATCATGTAATGATGCAAATTCTGCCTTTTTATACTGCCAGCGCTACATCATACACAAATGTGTGAAAGGGATAAAGTTGCATCATGATATTGTGATACCAATCCCTTGGTAACAAGGCCATCTGTAAGATTGCTAGAATTTGGATTCACCTGCTTCAACCCATCTGTATGAAGGAAACTGGAGAAGGACCTCTGATAAAAATCTTAAGGACAGGAAAACCAAATATGGAAGGAGATATCAGAATGGCCTTGAATTATTTGGATCCTTAAATAGTTTGCTATTAACATTCAGAGAGAACCAGTACAAATATTAATAGGAAAAGAAAATGCAGAGAACTCTAGAAACCCAAGGTGTTGTACTATTGCATAAGAAGGGATGCTTTAATCTAGTGCAGGGGTGTCAAACTCGCAATGTCACGTGACGTGTCGCGATATATCATGACTTTTTTTCCATTGCCGGCAATGGGGTGGGCACGGTTTTACCATGATGCATCCGGCCTGCGGGCTGGCAGTTTGACACCCCTGATCTAGTGAGATGGAGCAAAGTAAGTAAACGTTTATTATGGTTTTTGACCTCTCTCTCTGTGTGTACAGTATATGTGTGTGTGTGTGTAGATCCTGCTTCAGATTTCACCACTCATGGTTTCTCAGAATATTATCAGTTCACTTCAAGGTTGAAAAGCTAAGCATGTAACAAAGGAATACAAGCAAAAAAAGAGTTTGCCTGCAAAGTTTGCTTTGAAATAGCAGCACATAAAAAAAATGTGTACAGCCAGTCTGAGTTTCAGAGAGCTGAATTAGGGTTGTCATCCAGTCCAAGGACCAGAAGTTCAAGAGCAGAATCCATACACAAGCTGGAGGTCAAACAGTCAGATATTGTTACCAGCAAAGAGAGCCCAACTCAGAAGGGTTTCTTTAATAAGAAACCAGCCAGATAGCAATAATTAGAAGGCTTAGTCCTTTGCTTGGTAAGGAACCCAATAGAGCTTCACTGTTCTGCTCTCTTCTCTACTTGTGTAGTATGAAGATTGGGAGACCTTATGTCACCTTCATGTGTTTGATCAACCTCATGTGATTCCTGGCTTTGTCCTTTCTTGAGGATAACATTCCACAGGCTCAGCTAGAGCACATTCTTCAGGGTCAGTCCAGACTCAGAATTTGAGTCCTGAGCCTAGACAGTGGCTGTATGTGTGTGCCTGTACACATATAAAATGTATAGTAAAGATAACAATTAAAATAATTTATATGTTAGGATATTTAGCATCATGAGGGAGTAGTCTTTGTTCTATCTCCTTCCTGCATGATCCCAGGAAAGTGAGTTGAAGTAGTCATGAAGAAGAATATAAATTTCAAGCATTTCCCAATGTTGTAGGGCTTGTTACGAAGAAGGAGCAGTATTATTATAGCTCTAAGAACCACAGAATCATGGGAATAATGGCAAGAAGTAAGAAAGGCTTTTTAAATGGGTTACATGGAAATATAGAACTTTTAGTGCAAGTTTCATCCTCCTGGATTCTTCCAGGTGTATTGGTATTCAAATTGCAGTGTTTCCTGTGAAATGTGGCACCTGGTTTTTTTTTTTTTTTTATTAGTTTTACTGTTTCTGTCAGCCGTTTGAGGTAGACCAGCCAAGGATCCAAGGTTATAAATGCTAACACTACTTTTAGGTTTACAACAACATGAAGGAAGACCCAGCTCCTCAGATAGAAGAAGAAATCTGGAGGCAGGAAGAAAATTTAATCACAACAATTTACATCAGGGGTAGTCAACCTTGGCTCTTTTATGACTCGTGGACTTCAACTCCCAGAATTCCTGAGCCAGCTAAGCTGGCTTAGGAATTCTGGGAATTGAAGTCCACGAGTCATAAAAGAGCCAAGGTTGACTACCCCTGGTTTACATCTTTCCAAAGTAGAAATAAGCCCTCCTCTCAAAAAAGAATTAATTAAATCACCAGTCCTTTTTAAATTAAAACAAACACCTTGTCTAGCTCATTTTCAGAACCCACAGCCTCAGAGGAACCCAAGTGCAAACCAACAACTACAAAGTATCAACTTGAACAAACATTGAAGATAAGCTTAACCACAGGAATGAAGGACCAGCTACCGGCAATTAAAGCTGACAGAATTAGAACAGAAACACAGAAAAATGCATAAAATTAATGAAACACATCAGATTCTTTCCTGAGACAGGGATTAACTTTTAACCTTTTTCCTAAACAAGATTGGATAAAGAAACTAGCCCATCAATAGACGCTGCTCCACGAATCAGGAATGACAGTTTGAAAACTCAGAAATTCAACGAATCAAAATTGACAATTTTGAAAACCCTGGAAAGGTATATAAAGACACTCATTTGGAGACCACTCTTTCTAGCTAGTCAAGAAACTTTGCTGAATGTCACTCATCTTAGTTTCTTGCCATTAAAAGACTTCTTTCCGACAGCTCTGTTTCAATTCAAATATTTCTCCAAAGTGCTGATCGTTGCGTCCTGGCTGGAAGAATCTCCAAGAGAGGGGCTCTTTCCTCTCCACAAACAGAATCTTGCAAGTCTGAATATGCCTTCCTTTCTCCCTGCCTTTATCCTAATAGAACTTTTTATTGCTACAAATACGTATTGTTTTATTTTTGAATTGTAAGCCACTCAATTATGGAGAAAATCCATCTATGTGTCGCTAGGAGTAGAAAACAACTTAATGGCACATAAAGATAGCATTTGGCTTTAAGGTGGGTGGCTATACTACCGGTAATCTTTTAAATAAATAAATAAAGTGATTGCCAGAGAATGATGGGAATTAAACTTCAACACTATGTCTAGAAGATGAAAGGAAAACATGAGAAACAAAGCAAGAAAATGATAAGAAAAAAATGATTGTAAATGAAAGGCAAATGTATGCAAGCCTTGAAGATGAATAATGAATACTTTTGCAGAGAGAAGGAGCTGATGAAAAAGATGCCATGTCCTTTGAGGAAACAGCAATTGGGGAATAAATTGATTATACAAGCACCTGAATGTTGATGCAAAAGATTTCTTTATAGTTGACTTCAAGGAAGTCAGTAATATCAGAAGACTGGAAAAATAAGGGAAGGACTCTTTAGTGCAATCTTCTCAAAATACAGCTATTCAAATGTGCTGGAACTACAGTTTCAGAATTGTAGTGAATGTAATTGAAAATTGTACACCTAGCTTTATTTGTAGACCATCAGGTTTGAAAATATTGTTTTGATGTTTCAATGGATAGAATGGCTTTGGGACTTTTATTTACTTTTGTCAGTGTGAAAGACCAGGTCCACACATGAAGTTTCAGTAAAACTGGCTAAAATTAGCTAAAAGCTAATGCATAGGAATCTTCTCAATTAATGATTAGCATCTGCTAAAAGTTAGATAAGGGGTTATCTGCACTCAAGGGGAGGATGGATTTAGTTCTCTTGTGCTTACATAGGGATTCTAGGCTGATTCTTCTTTTCACTCAGTCCCCAGATTCTGCCATCTCTTCTCTTACAGTTTAAGCATTTTAAATCCACTCTTCAAATAGATTTTAGACAATTTACAAAGAATGATTATAAACTAAACTAATACAAAATTAGGTTAAAAATGGAAAAAGTAGGTGAATGCCCTATTTCTTACAGAAATTAAGACAGTAGCATAGATGTCAACGCTGTGACAATGGATGTCAACACTCTGACAACTGAGAATCAGCAGCCATTTTACATTTGCTTTTAGAGTGCCTTTTTAAACTTTTTTGAAGTTTAGATGTAGAAGGGGTGGTGGTGGAGCAAATACTTTAGGGTTTAGTAAGCCATAACAACTGCAGCTGTGTGGGAACTCAAGGACAATACTTGATAAAGTTTTGGCGGGCTGAGGAGCTGGGAAGGAAAGCCATGTTTTATGTTAATTGGAGAATGTGATTTCTGACAGCTTCTTTAGGGTGGGAATTGCAACTAGTTACTCTGTATCTGGGGGGAGGGAATTTCAGTCTTGGGTTCAATTATGTAAGTGCCGATACTTTGTTTCCTAATAAAATGTTCTTTAAGGAAGAATTCTTGCCTTGAAGTTCTTTTACTGGTTTCATCTATCGGAACCATGAGAATAAAATCATCATCACAACATTAGAAAAAGTACGGCGAACATGACTTCTGAAATTCTTTCCAACATCTTACAAATAGCTTTACTCAAGTCCCATACTGGGAAGAAAGGTATACTGGGGTGGGGAGTGCTTAGAATGGAACAGAAAACAACAGAAAACATTCTGAGCCACTGATCAACTACTTCTTCCATGAGGATGCATTGGAGCAATTATTTTCTGAACTTTTTCCTTTGCTATCCTTGGCTGAATCCACCCCATTTTTGAACTCAATCTTTTATTGTTGTTCAGTTTTTTTCACCATGTCAAATTTGATCCCATTTTGTTAAGTTTTTGAAGAGTCATCCTGCTGATGAAAAGACAAATAGCATGCATCTGTTTTTATATTTTCTTTCCTATGGAGTTGAAAAAAATAAAGAGGTCTTCACTTGGTACTAGATGTCACTAGGAAGACTATATCATGACTGCAGTGTCACAGCTTTTTCAGCCACTTAATTAGATCTTTTTGCTTGCTTATCTGTCTTGTTGGTAGATCTTCTGTGTTGTCTTGCTCTCCAGCATATTATAAAGTAGTTATTAAAAAAACTAAACTAATGCCATTTTAGAAGGGAAGTTAGTGCTTTGCTATTACACAAAAGCAAGAGAGTCAAGTACATAGATTAGAAAGGGCAACTATTATGCTCATAGCAACAGATACAGATGTGAGAATTAGGCTATTCATTATTAGGAAAGTAAAAGTAAAATTTGAAAATTCTAGAATGAGACATGTGCAAACTAATTGTTTATATCTGAATATAAATGGCTTTGCAAGAGGTTGCCCACATTCAATGCTTTTGCCTTGTATGCTGAATAAAAATCTTGAATTCAGATATATGGATCTGATGTTTTGATGTGAGCAAATAATGAACTATAGGGAAGGAACAAGTGCAAATAGAGGATCTGATAATCATAAGAAGGACAGTGTTTGGACGTGGTCAATCTTTTCAATAGTTCTGGAACCTCTTTCTTGTTACTGAGCACCTGCAAAGGCTAGTTTTGAGTTATCCTTTTGATGTGCACTAGACTTATCAGCCAAACCTCTCAGAGATTACCTATCTGAACCTTTGATTATCTGAGTGCTGATTTGGAGTTGTGTAAGAGAAATTGGAAAATATCCTGAAAAAAGAAGAAATCCTCACAATGGCAATTGGATGTTCTCATTTGAAGTATTGAACTTATTATTGATGGATATTTCATACCATAAGGAAACCGAATACTGGAGTATTTTAATTGAAGTCTAAAGAGACCAAAATATATGGATAGAGGAGAATATTTGTAGCTCAGGAATGAAATGAGAGGATCTTGGAGCTCTCTGAGGTTGGTTGTTTTCTTGTAGATGTTTCTCAAAGACATTGGTCATCATCTAGCACTGATGATGTTATCTAGTTTGAGCAATCAAACATCTTGGAGACATCTTGCTCTAAAAGAGAGAATTCCCTTTCTGCAATCAAGTTATTATGAAGCTGACTTCCATCTTTCTGTTACCAGGTGACCTGGTTCCCTTGTTCAGATCAACATCTACCAGTTGGTATAAAGATTATCACTGCTCCATATCAGACTTGAATGCCTTCTGGCATTCCCCCCCCCCCTTGTTTCATATTGTATCAGCAATTTTTTCCCATTTGTGTTTTACTTAATGTTTAACCTGTAGGTCTGAAATAATATAAATCATTACATTTTTAAAAAAAGACATAAAAAGTTGCTGTAATAACTCCTCTGTATAGACTCCCTCATCTAGTAAAGATTTATAATCATATCTGATTGTAGTCCAATTTTTAATAAGATGGAAATTAAATACATGTTTTCTGGATGTACCATTTCACATAGCAATAGCACTTGGGCTTATATTCCATCCCATAGCGCATGTATATGATACAAGCTGACAAAAAAAAATACTTAAAAAAGAAAGTTTATTAGCCTATTTTATTCTTAAACCTAATTTTTTATTTTATTGATTACTTTTAAAATTGAGATGATGTGCTCATGTTCACTATTATCATTTCAGAAGGACACCATGTCTAATAAATGCCATTCAGTGGATATAATATTCAATTGAAAAGCCTAGTAGAACAATAGATATTTTTCTTTAGTTCCTAGCTTACTTTTTCCACCAAGGTGATCTAAGGAATCTCTGGCCCATTACAAGGCATGAAGGTGTAACAAATCGGCTGTAGATATTTATGTCATCCAGAAAATCTTATTGCTGAGATGCCACCACATGCTGCAATACCCTTTCTAATTGCATAGCCAGGTGACTATGCTAACAGGCATTCCTCCCATCTGCTGAAAATTAAGTAAAAATATTGCACTTTTCCTGTTGCAAGGTTTACTGTGATTCAGCAATGAATTGGCCAGTGTGAAAGCTATTAATATGGAAATGTTTCAGCTGTCAAAAAACACTTAACGTATGGTGCCAACAAGGTGAGTGGGTCGTCAACGATATACTTTACCCGTCTTCCCGTCCCAAACCTTCTAAGATTCTTGAAGGAAAGTCTCACCAGGTATTATATATATATGTGAATGTTACCGTATCCTAAAGGATACAAAAGATAAACTCTTCTTTCGTTTTTGTGTTGATGTAAAGGCATTCACAATCCCAGAGATGCCTGAATCATTCCAGCTAAAACAGGGGTAGTCAACCTTGGCTCTTTTATGACTCGTGGACTTCAACTCCCAGAATTCCTGAGTCAGCACAGCTGACTACCCCTGAGCTAATATAACACAACTGGGGAAAAAAATCTTTTCATAGGATTTTTCATCTCCTAGGACATGGCTAGTTCCATTGACACAATACCAATAGCAGCAACAATAACACTTTTTGGAAGAGAACATTAGAGGCATGGAAGAAAAAGGGTTTTTTGTGTTTTGTTTTGTTTTTTTGCAAAATTTCCTCTTTTGTGATTTTTTCTTCCCATGTGAATACTACAATGCATATGTTAATGGTTTTTCTATGGCTTATTTAATCTGGGGAGGGCCTTTTAAAGGAAGAACATATACATACTATTATTTATTATTCAGTTCCACACTGCATTGTTGAACAGTATCAAGCTGTGCAGATGATTATGGGCCGATGGGCTGATTGGCTTATATTTGCTATGGCAAGGTAAAGATTACTGAGTGAGACTAGCAATTAAGAGCAGCATGAGAATTATCTAGCTTCCGTTCTCTCATAATGATCCGTCGGGGGGGGGAGGGGTGTCCACAATATACTGAACTTCTGTTTTAAGGTTCATTCTTGAAGGAGGCCAATATTTCATCAGGGAAATCAACAACACAGAGCTGTTCAAGTTGGGTGTCTAATCTACCTAGCAGCAAAGACAAAATAGCCAGAGAGGGCAATGCCCAGAAACCAGATGAAGAAAACGTGCCCACAGCAGATTTAGGGACCAATAAGAACAGAGAAGATTCCCTAACCCTGTCACTCCCAGATAAGATGAAAGAGATCTAATCAGGACATGTTCCTAAAAATGGCTAGTGAAAAATATTCCTTGTGTGGTTTTTGGGGAAGATGAGAAGGAGCTCTAAAAATGGCACACTAAAAAAAGGCAAGAATCAGGTGCCTGAATGATAGGTTGTGCTTCTTCAAGGATCCTGGCCATATGTTCAAGCAGTACAAACTGGAAAAAGTGTTACGTGATGATGTAAAAATATCAGCTTGCAGTCACTTATTAACAGCTTCTGTTTATTGGAAATTGTGACACAAAAGCAAAACATAGCCCACTTTTTAGACCGGTGTTTCTCAACCTTGGCAACTTTAACATGGAAACCGTGAATTCTAGTCCTACCCTAGGTGTGAAAGTGGGCTGGGTGGTTTTGAGCCAGTGCCTCAGCTTAACTCACCTCACAGGGTTGTTATTACTTTATTTATTAAGCTTAGATCCTGTCCATCTCCCTTAAAGGTGACTCTAGGGTATCTCGTTATGGGGAAAATGGGAAGAGAAAGAAGAATTAGGAGTGCTCTCCACCTTGAATTATTTGTAAAAATATTAAAGGCAGAATAAAATTAAAGTCTTTTTAAAAATAGGATAGCTAATAAACAGAAAATAAATTCAGCACACTCAAGTTCAAAGTTTTTCATTTAGGAAAAAAAATCAAATATATAGATACTATCTGGCTTGATGGTACTTGTGAAAATGACCTTGAAATTATAGCTAATGACAAACTGAATATGAATCAGCAGTGTGAAGCAGTTGCAAAAAACAAAACAAAAATAAACCAAGCATATTTTAGCCTGCATTTGTAAGAAGTATAAAGGCTGCATCAACAGAAATACGGTTTTCAAATCATGAGAAATAATGGTTCCACTTGGTTCTGCAAACTGCATCCTCAGTCCATTTCTGGACATTATATTCTGAGAAGGTTAAAGGCAAATAATACACATACAAAGACAAAGAGATCGGAAATGAAGTTCCACAAGAAAAAATTGAGGGGACCTGGTATGGTTATATGAAAATTTGTCTGAATAAGTATCTCACAGAAGACAGACATGATCTAGAGTATAAGGAATCCCTGTGGATTTTACTCCACTACTCATTGCTGACTATAGGAGGTGGTGCTCATCTCTGTTTCAAGGACCATTAAGCCAGCACTGTCCAAAGACATTTCTGTTGTCATGTGTCCAGCATGATGTCATGGTATGCTGTTACTTTCCCACTGAAGTGGTACCTCTTTGTCTACTCACATTTGCATGCTCTCGAACTGCTAGGTTGGCAGGAGCTAGGACAGCAATGGGAACTCACCCCATCACATGACACTTGAGTCTCGAACCAATCAAGAAGCCCAGCATCTTAATTGCTGAGTCATCATGCCACCCCTAATGACTTAGGGAATACGTCATAGAAAACAGTTTTATTTATTTATCTATCAACTTTGTATACTACCCATCTCACCTGCATGACTCTGGGTGGCTTTAAGTTATAAGAAGACAGATTCAAATGTGAATATTGGTAAATATGTCCTAATGGTAACATTAGTCTGAAATGAAAGTGATAGTCTCAACTTTGCTGTACATGTTCGAGCAGAAGCCCATTGACCTTTGGTGGGAATTAGTTCATTTAGATCACTATACCAAACAGATGGTTGCCTGCTTGATTTTTTCCAACTTGATGGTTCTGTTATTCTAATCCTATCCATATGGAACAAAACCAAAGTCCTCCCCTTAGCAATTGGATATCACTGTGTTTTTGCCTCAGGAGCTATTGCTCGTTGGCAGAGCAGCTGCTTTGCATTAAGGTTTCTAGTTCCACTGATAGCATCTCTAGATAGGGATAGAAAATGACCTTGTCTAGACTTTTGCAGAACCACTGCCAATCAATAGGGACAACACCAAACTAACAGTGTAACTTGAATAGGAATAGAATAGAGCTGGAAGGGATCTTGGAGGTCTTCTAGTCCAGCCCCCTGCTCAAGCAGGAGAACCTATACCATCTCAGACAAGTCACTGTCTAGCCCGGGGGTGTCGAACTGCCGGCCCGCGGGCCGAACACATCATCAGGAAACCACGGCCACCCCATTGCCAGCAATGTCGAAAAAGCTCTGATACGTTGCGTGACACCACATGACGTTGCAAGTTTGACATGTCTGGTCTAGCCTCTTCTTAAAAATCTCCAGTGATGGAGCACCACTATTTCTGGAGGCAAGCTGTTCCATTGGTTAATTGTCAGGAAGTTTCTCCTTAATTCTAGGTTGCTTCTCTTTGATCAGTTTCCAACCATTGTTTCTTGTCCTGCTCTCTGGTGCTTTGGAGAATAACATGACTTCTTCTTTTTTGTGGCAGCCCCTCAAATACTGGAATACTGCTATCATGTCTCCCCTATTTCTTCTTTTCTTTAGACTAGCCAGGCCCAAGCCCTGCAGCCATTCTTCCTATGTTTTAGTCTCCAGGCCTTTGATCATCTTAGTTGCACTTCTCTGAATTTTTTCCAAACTCTTAATATCTTTTTTATGATATGGTGACTTATCATGAGATAAATTTCCTATGTTGTTGTAAATGTAGAAGTTCTGAATGCTGTAGTTGTTTTGACTGCTAAACAATATTAAAACCTGTTCTTCATGAATTGAGTTTCTTTTAAAAGATAGGTGACCAAATAAATTCCATATTTCATTTGCATTTAATGAATTAATCAATACATTGTAGTGATTATTCATTTAAAGATTTCTGCTATAGAATTATAGAATGGTGTTATATTCATTTTCTTATGTAGAATGTATTTACATCTTCTGTTCAAAGCTATACTCAAAAGGACAACCATTATAATTATTTTTTAACGCTGCCAATATTTACTGTTAATCTTAAGGGAACTTGAGTAATTCCCAAGATCTTCTGAACTTAAGAAAGACAAAAAATGACTTGAGAAGAAAGCATACCTGACAGCATGAATACCACATTCTCATTTTAAGTTAAGTATTGAAATGTTTAAGTAGATGCAAACCCACCCACCCACCAATATTTTCTACTTTTTTTGACTGTTGATTGCAGGGATTTTGATGGTCTCAAAGTTGAAAGTAGTCAATTCTAACTTTATTTTCATCCTCTGCAAATAAGTCATCCTTGTTTGACTTGTACAATCTATCCTGTGCAAATAGATTCTCCTGGAAGGAACTCAACTGAGTTCACGGAGAATTGCTTAGTAGTAAATATATATAAACATCAGCTACAGTATGTAACACAATCCTATGAAGATTTTGTCAGAAATCAATACCACGGAACAGATTTTATTTTCCAAGAGGAATGATATTTGAAAGGTCAGAGCCTTAATTTTTTTTTATATAGGGAATCACCTTCTATGGTGCCTTCTAAAATTGTTAGGATCACTATTTTTTTGAATTTCCAGCCAAAATAGCTGCTGTTTGCAACATGTCACTGAATGCCTTTTGTTTCCCATTTACTACTTGTTTTATTAACTCCATGTTTGGTAGTTACATCACTGACTATGCTGGGAATACTGGTGCCTAAATAGATTTGATTGGAGCCACATAATTTATTACATTAAATTGGATACAGCTGGCTAAAATTTTTAATGGAACGGAAAGAAATGGGAATTAAAAGAAAACAAAAAAGTAAATGTGTAACAAAATGAACTAAACCACTTCATGCATTCTGAAGAAAGGAGTAGAGAGACAGTTTTAATGACATTCTAAGGATGTTGATACTATTATGTCTTGCAATTTTGCTTTTGAATATCTTACAATATTTGAGATTTTCATTGTACTTTATATACATTCTTTAGCTTCTGCTTGGCTGAAACCCCTTCTAGTTTTGACACTTACTTTCTTTCTACTCCTTCTCCAGATGTCAATTCTTTTAATATAAGGTTCTTTTGAAAAAGAAGGAATAAATTGCAGTTCAAAAAGGAGAGAATTGAAGGAAAACACTTCAGGGTGTCTCAGAAAAATATTTGTTTTTACAACAGTTGTTATTGTTCAATTGATGTTTTAGCTAAGTGAGTGAAAAAGCCCATATCTTACAGGAGCTGCTAGCCATTAAATAAAAATATTTTTCCATTCCTTTAAACGGGTCAATATAGAGAGAAACCTCCATTTCTTCCTTCCCTCTTATCTTAATGTTAGCCCTGTGAGGAAGGTAAGGCTACCATAAAGTAAAAAAAATCCAAAGTCATAAAGCTGGAAACAGATGGCTTAAAGCAGTCACAAACAATATTTTCAAGGCTAGAAGATGCCTCTTTTATAGCTTCTGAGGATTGCAGGTGATGTTACTGTGATATAGCAATGCTACTGGAGGAAGTAGACGTAAAACATCTGGCCTTTTCACTGTTTGAAGGGACTGATATCTGGAGGTAAAAACAAAGCAAGTATCATAACTAGAAGAGTTTTCAGCCTAGCAGAAGCTTGGTGTGCTGATTTTAGTTCTTAAAATAACATGAGAAGCTATGCAGCCAGAAATTTTTCATCACTCCAGTAGAAGAGAATATATGCAGCTCAGGGTTAAACTGTGGAGTTGTTGGTGCACCCTTTATATAAAAACAATCCCATGTGTAATAATTTAAGATACAGTTCAGCAATTCCAAGTTGCTATCTCTGAACAATGGAACATATGTTTAATTCATCAACAGTTTTCATGGTGCTCTCTGAACTTGACTGTTTGCTTGTAGATCTTTCGTTACTCAACTAGGCAACATCATCAAAACAAGCAAGTGTGGGGATTGTTCCCTATTTATATACAGTAGCTTGCTCTGCTACTTTAGATGGGGTTATTCTTTTTTCCTGAGTAGTACCTTGATTGTTTCCTTTTTGATTATTTGTCTGGTGTTAATCCCTGCTTATCTGGATGTTGGTTGCTGGAGGGGATTGTTCTGGTCTTTTATTTCCTTCTTATCTTTTTGTTGTCTTTTTTGAATAATGTCTAAATATGTTTTATTTCTATGTATCTATTTACCATTGCATTTTGTTGTTAAGCAGCCTGTTGGAAAACTCTGGGCCCATACATAGCAATAGCACTTAAACTTATATATTACTCCATAATGCTTTATAGCACTCTTTGAGCAGTTTACAATGTCAGCATATTGCCCCCAACAATCTGGGTCCTCATTTTACTGACCTCAGATGGGTGAGTCAACCATGAGCCCATCAGGACTGTGGGCAGATTTAGCCTGCAATACTGCAGTTTAACCACTGCACCACCAGGGTTCCTAAATAGAGTTGGGAAACCACGCAAAATCTGCAAGTTGCCTCTTCCTATGCCAAGGCTATATGTAGTCTTATTGGGCTTTAAAACAAAAAGCTTTGCTCTATTAGGTTTATCAAGAGAAAGGTCATGATAAACACCCTTACACAAGCAAAACTGAGGAGTATGGAATTTCAATACTCATTCAATATTCACCATGTGCATAAAGGTTGGAAGGAAGGGGAATAGGTGTTTGATAGATGGCTAAACTCATGCTTCTCTAGGCAAAGAGAGAGTAGAGTTTAGCCATGTATTCAAACCAGTAGCAGTTTAGCCAGTAAACTCAATCCTCTTGACTTCACAAGCTCACTATCTTGCATGGGAAAGCTAAACTTATGCTTCTCCTTTACAGGTACGAACAGCACACCATCTGGGGTGATTTGTAAAATGCCTGGCACACTGGATTGAAGCCCAAAATTTGGACAACCTCAATCAAGTCAGGACATAGTATAAGCCAGATCATGTATTGTCCTAATTCATAATCACCTCTGATTTGAACTAGAGTAAAAACAATGAACAGTTAATCGGGATTTTCAATCTCTTGTCTAGACATTATTTTATAGATTACTGCATTTCAGTGATTTACTTCATTTCTGTAAGAAATAATTCCTTTTCCAAGAGAAAATCTGGAAGCCTTTAAATAATTGAATGAAACAGATCTATTTTTCATGTCTTTACCAGTAAGTTTTTTTTAAAAAAGCACTTTGGGTATATTAGTAAGAAACCCATACTCTATCAAGATTGGCATGCATCATTAACAGTGTTACTCAAGTCTATGCAGTTTGCAATAGAATGCTAATGTATCAGAGCAGGCCATTAGGTCTCTTAATTAAGCCATTTCTCTCTTGCGCTTTAAAAAAAGTGCAACTTGGATATTGACTTAAAAATTCATTTATTTCTTTTACCTTGTGAACTCCCTCATTTCTTAAAACTGAAGCCAAGAGTCTCTACAGAATTTGAACACCTTCACTTGTCCTTCATTTATTTATTTGATAACTTCTGCCCTGGATATTCAACCTGTTGCTTGAAAATTCAACATGCACCACTTTAAAGAAGATTAAGAGTTTAAATTCTGAATGGGGGTAAAGCAAATATATGCCAGGTTTGTATGAACACACACACAGACTTTTCTTGATTGTACATCTGTTTTTGCTGGATCAAATTGTACTGGAGAATTTTCATCCAGTCTCCAATCTTTGCTTTTTAGAGAAGGTTGATGAAATGTTGGAGGGGTTTCAATTTCAGAGGATTTCGGAGGAAACTGATTATATGGGCCCCCTTCAGCACAAATGTAGCATTGGCTACATTGGTGAAGACCTCTTGTAGAGATGGAATGAGAGTAGTGAAACTATCCTAGTTCTTGATCTTTCAAGTGGTTTTTGATAACATCGACAATGGTGTCCCTCTGCCTTCCTGTGAAGATTGGGAGTGGAAGCCTAATATTGTAGTGGTTTATCTCTTTTCTATGTGGTCACATCAAGTTGGGGTTGACAAGAATGGAGAAATTGAGACTTAAATCCCTGTATGTGATAATTTATGGCTACACAATTTCAACCTTCCTACTTGATGCCTCAGGCTATCAGTTTAGGGTGAGGTATCATCAATATGATATAATATAATGCTACATATCAATCCCAGAGTAAGTTGGCAATGTTGCCAAAGTCTTGCCCAAGTTTCTGGACACTGTGGGGACTGGATGGAGAGATCAAAGCTCAACTCTGACAAGACTGAGTAATATTAGCAGCAGTTCAAGTGGTATGTTATTACAGTAAATGACCAGTTCAAAAGACTAAAAAATAAAAATAAAAATTGAGAGAAAGCAAGTAAAAACTACAGAAAAACACAATAAATAATACCGGAATCATCAAAGTATGATGTATTTTTCAAATAGTAAAATAAAATTTAGGCAAGGTAAGATTAGGTAGCTATGGGTCTCTAACCCTCCATTAGGGCCAAAATGAAGATTGCATTTCCCCCTTTGGGAGTGATGTACAATTTCGGGTTCTTTTTGGATTCACATTCACTCTTCAAGGAACAAGTGGCAGCTCTGACTAAGAAGGTAAAGGTTTCCCTTGCCTAGTCAGGTCCACTCTAAGGAGTGGTGCTCATCTTTGTTTCCTAGCTGAGAGAGCCAGCATTATCCAAAAACATTTCTGTGGTCATGTGGCCAGTATGAGGTACATGGAATACTGTTACCTTCCTACTGAAGTGGTGCCTATTTATCTACTCACATTTGCCTGCTTTTAAACTGCTAGGTTAGCAGGAGCTGTGGAAAGAATGAGAGCTCACCCTGTCACACAGTAATTGAGTCTCAAACTGCCAACCTTTCGGTCGACAAGTCCAGCATCTTAACTGCTAGGCCACCATACCCCTATTTGGCCTTTGTTCAAATCTATCTTGTGCTTCAGTTTTAGCAGTAACTGGATTGGATGGCCATCTTGCATATGGATTACTACAAAGTGGTCTATATGGGGCTGCCCTTGAAATCCTCTTAGAAGCTATAGCTAATCTAAAATGCAGTGGTGTGGACAATTATGGGCATATCTTGTCAGAGCCATGTGGCAGCTTTGCTCTGTAAGCTGCACTGAATACCAGTAGCTTCTGGGTGCAATTCAAGATGCTGCTTATTACTATAAAACACTTCATGGCATTGGACCATCTGTGTTCTGTGGCTTCTGTCCAGCCTGTACAATTGGCAGAGGGGGGATGACTCAAATCCAACCCATTAAATAATGACACCTGGTGGGACCCAGGAAGCATGCCTTCTCTTTCACAGCACCTGCCCTCTGGTACACTATCTCTTTCCCAATATGTCTGGCCTCCACCCTGGCTGTGTTTTAGTCTTCCAGGCCTTCTTTTAGACTCTTGAAGACCAGGCTTTTTCTCCAGACCTTGTATTAGGGTGGGTCCTGTGAATTTGTTTATTTATTAATAGCCAAAATTTCTCCCAGCATTTGGGTTTATCAAATTATATTTTATGAGTGTTTTTTACTCGCAATTTGGTAAGCCACCTCACTGAATGACTCTAGGGGGTCTCACAGCATATGCAACCTAAATCAGAAACATAAATCCTTCTTAAATCAGTACAAATAGACACAATAACTCCCTCAATCATTTCATCCTAATAGTTCATTAATTACTACTACTTCTATCATTCTTTTTTTTGAAAATTTTGAAAAGTCATTGAAAATACAATTTTTTGAAAATACATTTTTTCAAAATAAAAAGAAAGCAGACCCATGGGCTTTTAATATCTTGGGGGCAGTATCCACGTAATCCTTTCTCACCTTGCTTGTGTAATGGAGTGCAGATTTTACTTGTGGTAGGCAGTCTTGCCATTCAATCTATATTATCTTGGGGCTATATTATTACCTATTATAGCTCCTGAATCATCTTAAACCCATCTAGATTACATCATCGTAATCCAACTGTAAGTGATAAAGACATGAGTTACTTATCAAACAAATACAATGATACTATCTACAGGAACTGCAGTAGGAATTAAAATACCAGTGTTCATTAATGCACAGGAAAGGAGAGAAGATACAAATGATTGAAAAATTGCAGCAAGCCATGCCTAGGAAAGTTATTAACATTAGAAATATTCCTACTGAAATTGGATTAGGAGAATACAGAAAAGGTTTAGGGCTTAAGGAACACTGAAGAAAATCATCAGAGATATTCTGGTCATTCCTAGAGTTAGAGAGGAAACAATTTCCTTTAATTTTTTTTAAAGTAAATCTGATGTAAGCCTTCCAAAAACCCACAGTATTCTAGAGACTGTCTTAGTCAGAATGGAAGTTGCTACACTTTAATACTGCAGATAAAGTAGACAAAACCCAAAAATTCTATATTAAAATATTCTGTTAAGAATAATGTGATTTAAGAGTGTATTTCATCATCCAGCAAATTCCATTATTTGTTGGATAAGATGTATTGATTGCCATTATCTATTAGTAGCAATCCAATCTCCTAAAAGTGTTTTTCAACCTTGGCAACTGGGGCAGCTGGGGAATTCTGGGAATTTAAGCCCACATTTTAAAGTTGCTGAGATTTAAAATCATTGCCATAGAAGTATCCAGTGTATCTAAAGTCCCTCCTGACAAATAGGAACATGTCTTTCATTCTTAACAATTTACAACATTTTATGATCCAGTTCATGGCAACATGAATGTCATAAAGACGAAATGTTCTGTGAAGCATCGTAAAATGGCATGAACTCCATTCCATTGCTTTCTGTCTTTTGACAGGCAAGTTGGCTTCAGCTCAGGTAAAAGCATTCCAAATGCTGCCAAATATTTGTCATTTTGGGAGCTTTCAGGAAAAGTATGTCACTGCTCACCTCTACCCCCTGCTCTAAACAATTCATTGCTCACAGTGAAAATTGATGCTTGGTTGGTCTTCACCACACAACTCATAAATGTAAATTTTGTGTGTGTTCTGCCAATATCGCTAGCTTTTGGAACTAAGAATTAAAGTGCTTATGTGATACATTATAATTTTCTTAGTACATGTGATTGTTCATGTATAAATTATAACAATCCTAGTATGTTAAGGATAGACAGGTTGGATTTCCTTATTGGAAAATATATGTACATATAGAGACACAATCTTAAATAGTTTGGACTTAAGATTGCTTGCCTACTCTTTTAAAATAAACATTCTTGTTGCTTGCTGATATTTTAAACTCTTTGACTCTGGATTTGCTTCTTTTTTTGACTACTGATTGTAACTTTGGGCTGTCCAAATTGGTTTTTGCTTGATCTTGATATAGGATGTTTCTCAACTCTGCCTTGGATAATGCTCTCATTCTTCTCCTATCAGTCTGCCTAATGATAAGGCTATAATTTGCTTTTGTTACCTAATCAGTTTCTAAATTTGCTAATTCCATCACCATCAAGATAAGTGTAGGAGAGGGCTTTAAATTTGTTTTGCCTTTTGCTTACTTGGAGAAAAAAAATTCAAACAAGGATTCATGACCACCCCCCCCCCCCAAAATCAATAGGTTTGTCTATTTCATCAAAGTAAAGGATTTGGGTGTGGATCAAAATATTAGTTTTTAAGTTTAGGACATCTAACCACTTTTGTGAAGAGAATTAGGGCTGCTAATTAATATTCCTGAGGTTTCGGCAGCTCCTTAACAAAATATATATTGTTCTGTATTCAATTGAGTTTGGTCAATGCAGAATTTTGTTTGGTCCATTTGATAAGATCTTACCAAAATTCACACGTTTTTCATCATAGGAAAGACTAAGAGAAATCAGAATGAGAGAAATAATGAAATTGACGCTCTATCTAGTTCCTGATAGCTGCTAATTGCAAAGGGTTTTGCTACAGTAGTCAGGACAATGGGTTCCTGAGGGGATTCTTCCTGTTCATTTGTGTGTGTGTGTGTGTGTGTATTTGTGTGTGTGTGTGTGTATTTGTGTGTGTGTGTGTGTGTGTGTGCGCGTGTGTGTGTGAAAGAGAATGAGAGAGAGAAATCAAATAAGACTTGCACACATAATCTCCTAAAAGTACACTTGTTTGTGGAAAAATATTTATTCTAGTCTTAGTTCTGTTTTTTGACCATAACTTTTCATTTCCAAGAGTTAGTACTATTTCTGATACCATGGTTCTAGCATGATGGGGGATTGAATAAGAAAGATGTCTGTATGTGGTTTGTGTGAATGGGTGGGTATGTATAGCCTAGCCCAGGGGTAGGCAACTTCGGCTCTTTTATGACTCATGGACTTCAACTCTCCATGAGTCCATGAGTCAAAAAAGAGCAGAGGTTGCCTACCCCTGGCCTAGCCATAGCCTAGCAGTCTAGCTTCTGGCAAGTGTGTCAAGCTCAGTAGCTGCTATTTTTCTCAATATGTAGAAAGGTTCATGTATGAAATATATATCTGAACATAAACTGTCTTATATTCTAAACCACGGCAATGGTTAAGAGCAGGAACATTGAAGAAAGCTTTAAGTTTAAGTCTTAAGAACAAATTCATACAAGACCATTATTGAGAATACAGAATAGAATAGAATAGAATAGAATAGAATAGAATAGAATAGAATAGAATAGAGCTGGAAGGGACCTTGGAGGTCTTTTAGTCCACCCTGCTCAAGCAGGAGAACCTATACTATTTCAGACAAGTGACTGTCTAGTCCAGTGATGGCGAACCTTTTAGAGACCGAGTGCCCAAACTGCAACCCAAAACCCACTTATGCATCGTCGGGTGCCAAGTGGGTGTGGCCCATTGGGTGGGCGTGGCCCATTGGGTGGGCGTGGCTGCAGCGGTAAGGGCAGACTGGGTGGGACTAAAAAGTTCAATCAATCAATTCCAACTTTGCAAGATTTTTTTTTCCCCATGAGAAGTTGAAATTGACTGATTGGTTGAACCTTTTTTTTTTTTTTTGCATACGGCGGAGGCCTAAAGTGAAAAGGTTTTATAAAACCCAGCTGAAGGCCTAGGACTGGGGCGACGGCACGCGTGCCCACAGAGAGGGCTCTGAGTGCCGCCTCTGGCACCTGTGCCATAGGTTCGCCACCACTGGTCTAGTCTCTTCTTAAAAAACCTCCAATGATGGACCACCCACAATTTCTGAAAGTAAGCTGTTCCACTGGTTAATTGTCCTCACTGCCTTAATTCCAGGTTGCTTCTCTCTTTGGTCAGTTTCCAACCATTGTTTCTTTTCTTGCCCTCTGGGTGCCTTGGAGAATAGTTTGAGCCCCTCTTCTCTGTGCCAGCCCCTCAAATATTGGAATATTGCTATCCTGTCACCCTTGTTTCTTCTTTTCTTTAGACCAGCCAAACCCAAGTCCTGCAGCTGTTCTTTGTATATTCATATAAGAACTTCATATGAAACAGGTAGCAAATGCTGAAAAGGTGAAGTGGACAACTTAGTTAACTGCTGCAAGAACATACAAGAGAGCCTCTGAAGATTATTTTGTTAGATGGGTAGGTTCATGAGTAGGAAAGCAACTCTTTGGAGTTTATACAGGGCACAAGTTTTCAATGTATGAGGGAGATTTTTAGATCCTCTAATGCTAAGAATTTTTGTGGCAAATGCGTTCTGTGTTATTAATCATCTTTGCTGCTTTCTTCAAGGTAACTTGAAACATGTTTCAAGCATCTGCCATTTTCCAAAATGTCAGATATGGCACTCCTCACATTACATCTCAGGGTAAAACTGGATTATGAACATTTCTGTGGAAATTACCTGAAAATTAAATTTGAGGCATAAGGGAAGACTCAGAATAGGAGGATGAAAGTGTAGCACTGCCAATAATGGGGTCCATTATGAAGTGTTTACTGTTAAATATAGGGCATGAAATGAGATATTATGAGCTCTTATATATTCTTTGTTCATTTTCTAATAGATCAGAGACTGCATTTGCTTTGCTGTTGAGAAGCAATGATATAGCAAGGCCCTATTATGGACTGCTGAATGATTCCAGTGTTATATAGCTGACATTAATATACTGTAAAGTCTGATTCTTTGTCATTGAATTACTGATTATATCAAAGTACTCCTGGAGTGCTAATAATGCTGCCATTTATAAAAGAATAACTGAATTGGATTATGAAAAGTAGCCATAGTTATATTGGGCTACAGTGAAAAAAGTATGGTTGATACTTTTATTAAAAAATAAAAATACCCTCAAGATAAACTCAGCTCTGATGACTATATATATACAATTTTCTGGACACTGTTTATGGAGATGGTTTGACATGCCTTCTTCTGGATAAATGCCACTATTTGCAGAGTTACCTTTACTAGGGCTAATCTTATTTGTATTCATCCAGCTGTTTTTAAATTGTGATTATATACATTTTAAAACATTAACAATGAAAAATATAATTTGGACCTGCACCTTTTGCCGGTTCAGTTAAATAATTTTCAATCTGGTTCTCAAATTCAACATTGGTTTGTTCAGCCAACCTGTAGTCTTTTAGTCACTCTCTTTTAAGCAGACATTACCTCACAGTTCACTTATGGTCTCATGGTTTACCTCACAGTTCACTTATGGTCTCATGGTTTTATATAGTGCCATAAGAATTAATGAGATAACAGAAATATTATTGGAGGATTCAGCTACTTTAATATTCTTGACCATGATGCCAGGAGGATCTTTTCAGAAAATTCAAAAGGGGAGGAGTGAAATTAAAAATAATCCAAATGGGAGTGAGAGAAGTTTGCTCTCTATAGATAACCCTTCCAGATAATGAAACTCTGACATCAAACCCAGAAGAAGGCCATGGCAAACCACTTTTCACTTGTTGCTGAATTCTTGCATTGCTGGACATAATGGTTTAGAAATATTTGGGTGCTGAATAATGCAAACTCGCAATACCAAAAGGAAGTCCTTTATTTACTGGACATGAACCTTAAACTTTTACAGATCGTAAATGCTTTAATGCAAGAGAGAAGTTGGCAGTGTCTTACTAAAACATTTCTTTCTTTATTCCTGTGTCAAGCAATAAAAATGTAGACTTTACACTTGGCTATCACTAGATAAAACAGAACATGGAAAAGTGCCGTCCATTCAATTGGAACATTTCCAGATAAGGACAATAGAACATATCATGAATTATTGATGTCAAATGTTCAGGTTAGAGTTAAAAGATTAAAGATAGTAGGTATACCAACAAGATTTAACGTAGGGAATCTATAGTGAGAAGATAAGATCAAAGTAAGAGACACAGTCAGTATACTAAGTAATATGAAAGAGCCCCTGAGGAGTTATGGAAGAGATAAGAAACATTGAAAACCACTGAAACAACAATATTCTCAAAATTTCAGAAAAAAAAGCTGTTGTGTAGCTAGAGAAATATCACCCCGTGAGGGAGAGGGTGGTCTCTAAATTGATATAAAAATAAAAAAATAATGTAAAAATAATATGGAGGATGAAAATCCTGTCATGAATTACTAATTGTTGTGGTTTTCCTTTTTTAATCTTTTTTTTTTTAACATATCAAATATTAAAAAAATAGTTTGATTTTTATGGGGACAGAATTCCAAGCAAAACCTATCTTTAGGTTGAATTAGTGTGGCTCTTCTTTTATTCAAATTAGAAAAATACAATTGAAAGACACTTTGTAAATAAATAAAAATACTTAAGATGTACCCTCATCTTTACCTGAGCTTCTGAGGGGAATGTAAACAGATCAGTAATCATTTAAACATGCTCTGTTTTTTTGTTCAAGAAAATATTATAACTTTGATGTACCGTATGAATGCTGATAGCAAAAGAGGCAGAGCCTGGGGTCAGAGTCAAAAAAGGAATCAGCCTGGAGTCATTATGTTTTAACCTTACTGCTTAAAAGATGTAGCATTGGTAATGAACAAAAAATAAGTCATATTTCTAGATTTGGGACTATCAGAGCGATCTTTGTATTCAATGCAGGAAACTAAATCAGTGGTTCTCAACCTTTTTAATGCCGCGACCCCAACCGGTTGTAAGTCGAGGACTAAACCGGTCGTAAGTCGAGGAATAAACCGGTCGTAAGTCGAGGACTAAACCGGTCATAAGTTGAGGACTACCCAACCGATCGTAAGTCGAGGACTTTCCCTGCCCAGGAGCGCCGCGCATGCGTGGTTCCGCCCCCTGCGCCGGCCGAGGCGTAGCTGGCAAGCGGCAGAGACGGAGCAGGCCGATCACCAGCTGGCCTAGCCCAAGGGAGGTAAGGCACCCGCCGGAAAAGGGAAAAAAAATGGCGGACAAAAAAAATGGCGGACAAAATAAATGGCGGACAGCCTTGCTTGGCGACCCCCGTGAAATGGTCGATCGACCCCAAATGGGGTCCCGACCCACAGGTTGAGAACCACTGAACTAAATGAAAGCATTCCCTACAGATTTCTATCCATCCAGGAAAGGAATGTTCACCTCTCCTTTAATTATTGGTTCTACAGTTGAATTATTGTTATCACTTTTCCTTTATATTCAGTGAAACTTGTAATTTAAAGTCATTACTTTATGTCTTGTAGTCTTGAATGATAGAGTGAGTCTGAACCTTTTTTCCCTAGTCATCAGGCTTCTGAGGTCAGTAAAATGAGGACCCAGATTGTTGGGGGCAATATGTTGACTCTGTAAACTGGTTAAAGAGGGCTGTAAAGCACTGTTAAGCAGTATAGAAGTCTAAGTGCTAATGCTAAGTGCTAGCATACATCCCAATCCTTACAATCATGGATTTTTTGGGGGGAGGGAATTTTCAGCTGTTAAAACCCTTGATTATATTTTATAAGTAACAACCTAAATAATTAACTTTTAAAAATATTAAAAATGCAAGGAGACATGAATAATATAGAAAAAGCTGAGCTATAGTGGAAGATTCATAACAACTTAATATTGAATTCATTGTATAATTCAGCAAATGGCACTATCAAATGCTAAAAAGAAAAAAATATTGCCCTGCATGAAAAGGGTTTCCTGCCTGAGCAGGGTTGGACTAGAAGACCTCCAAGATCCCTGCCAACTCTGTTATTCTGTTATACACAAAAATATTCCACTAGGCAAATAAGGGCAATCCTTTTATTCTGCTTCAATGTATCTTCTGTTCCTAATATAATAACTGAAAAAAGTACTTTGTTTGAAGTTAAGGATAGTTTCCCTGGACAAGTTCAAAGAACTTTCTAATTCATATAAAATACCAGTGTATACCATATACAAAAGCTATATATAGCTATATATAAAAATGAAGGTAGAGATATAATATATATATTAAATCTCTACCTTCATTTTTATATAATTTAACATTAGTAAAATAATATTGCAACTTTGGGCCCACTTTTGGATGGAAAATTTTAAAATTAATGAACTAAACACTGGAAATGTGAAATCCAGTCCTATTTCATATGGATCAATAATTGGATTCTGAATATCAATTCAATTTTCTTTTAAACTGATTTTGTGCAAGCACCACATTTGCAAACTTTTGTAAGCAGCTGATCTGAATTGGTGATTCAGTCTGTTCCAACTCAAAAATTGGTTCAAGCTTGAAGATGCAATGGAACTGCATCTTCAAACTGGACCACTAAGTCAAAGCTTTCCATACCCCTTATAAATTACCAGTTTAGGGTTTTCACCCATCGAGGCCAATTCTGTAATCTGACTTTGGAGAGTTTAACTCTTAATCAAATTATCCATCTTAGTCAACTTCCATAACTGGCTCTTTGATAGATTGGGAAACTCCACTCTTGGTAAAATCCAACAATTTCTAGGACACACGCTGGAAATAGTTCTGAATCTGAAAGCTTCTTGGCCACATCCACTGGGAAGATTCAACAGCTTAATAATGGAGAGGGATTTGTTTTTGGTAATTAAAAATAAACAAACCAGATAAGCAATAAGCATAGATTCTTTTTTTTTAGTTTAGCATCTAGTCATTCTGTTTTTAGTAAAGTTCTAGGCTTTTTGGAATGCCCCTATACCGAAGTATTCCAAATTGGGCTCAAGGTTGCCCTAAAGATAGATTTAAAGAGAAAAACACAGAGTTCCTTAATTATGTCATGTTAGGGATGAAAATTTTAAGTCTGCATTAATTTTACAGAGAACTATTCTTTTCTCCATTTTCTTCCATCTACACACTGATACAAAATTTTTGAAAATGAAAATCTGTATATGTTTAACCTGTGTGTTGCTTGTAATGTATGCTACATAGTTATATTAGCATAAAATGTATGGAAAAAGCTAGAAACTACATTAAGAAAAATCTGGATAAGGACCAAACTGGATTTTTAACTCTGTTCTGTAACCTATTAAATCAGAATGATGTGAATTGGCTCAATTTGCAAACCAAATAAAATAATAAAACATCCTTGCTTTATAAACAATATTTCTTCCAAACAGTGAGCCTTCTGTTCACTTTCTTTCTGTTTGACTGAACACAGATTATTTGGAACTGATGGGACTTAACCTTCTTATTAGTAATTTACTTCACAGTGATTTTAATGGATCATATATGTATATAACAAAGCCTGAATCCAATTCAATGAACCAAAAAGACACTGAATATAAAATCTTCAGATCCAAATCTGAAATAATGATGAAATAATAATTTTGTACCTGGTCTTCAAAAATCCAGATGACTGCTAGATGGAAGCAAAGTGTTTGGATTTTATGTATCCATTAATCCTTTCCAGTGGCTGACTGATTTTTGTAGACCATGCAAGTTTTCTCTAGAAGAATAAAGTCTAGTGATTTTCAGGAAACTGAAGATTTGCTCAAGCAGGAATCCTGTCTTTATTGAAGCAAGGCTTTTAAAACACTGTTCCATATATGGAGGTTTTTTTGGGGAAAAAAGAACAATGTTTTCATATTAAGGATAAATCACAAATAGCTACAATTTAAACAATGTTTTCTTCCCATAAAATGTATGATCATATTTAGTGCATCCATACTCTTTTTTTGTGAATGGTTTATAACAAGCATTTTCAGTGCAGGAAGATGTTTTGTGGTAATGGAAGATGAAAGCTTTTCCAAAAGGCAGATTTTTCAGGTGTTTGAAGCATTTCATAGTCTTTCTGTGTGAATACAGGTTTAAACATATGTTCTAAGAGTGTAAACTGTCAGATATTTCAGTACATACTGACTATGGGTTTTTGATGGTTTTATTCTCTGCTATTAATTTTATTTAATTGGCATTTTCTGATGCTTCTAGACTAGCCATGTTCCTCCAATTTGTTTTGATTTCCTGAAGAAAAAGAATGGGATCTTCATTTTAACTACTTGAGGAAAATGCTGGATAAAACAATAAAGTGTCCATTACTCAAACTGATACCTACAACTCATGACAAATGATGGACAAAAGAAGCTTAATGGTATGCCAAGCCTTTTAAATTCTGTATTTTTGTATCCAGATCATGAAAAATAATTAAATATGAAGTAAGAGGGAAGTTGGAAGTCACAGCTCTTGCAAGGCTATATAATTAGCCTAAAAGAGGAAATACTGGTCAGGACATCAAAAAAAGAAGAGAAGGGTTTTCGACTCTATCCTTTACCTTCTTTGAGGTGGAATTGAATACATGGACCTTTGTATTTTAGATCACTAGATATAGTGTTTTAGGAGCTATCCAGTTCTATTGCTCCAGTGACATTGCAGGAAGGAATATGTAGCATAGGATCTTTCCACTGAATCATTGCAACAAATGGATGTGCACTATTCTGGATAGTGATGGTAAATTATATCTTAAGAAATAGGAAATTCACTTCACTGGAAACATAGTTATCTCCCTTTGCCTTTTCATTCTTTTTCCCCCATTTATTTCCATTAGATTTTTTAAATACAATGAAAGGATAAAGAATCAAAGAAAGGATAAGAAAAAGAAAAGGGAAAAAGAAAGAAAAAAGATAAAATATAGAATTATGACTTCTGCCCTTCTTTCTATGGAGTAATTATCATCTTACTCTTTCCTCTTCCTCTCTCCCCATCTTTTCATTAACTCCCTTCTCCTTCCCTTTTAATCCTTTTAGTCCCCAAATCTGCAAATTATCAACTCGGTCTTTTTTTTTTCCAACAAAAACTCCATATAATGTATCTACTCTTTCAAAAAAGTCTTCACTGGCTTTTCTCTGACAAAACTGGTCAACTTTGCTGTTTCCACAAGTTGTCTCAATTTTATAATCCAATCCTCCAGAGTGGGTACAAATGCCATTTTATTCTTCACTAACTGTAAAAGTGGTATACTGAAGATGGCTCTAACAAGCACTTTGGGATGGAGACTGTATCTCATGAATGATCTCTGATGGAGAAGAAGGGATCAGACTATTTTTCTATTGATTTTACTTGTCCATGTGCTCAATCAAGGGCCTATATTTACTTACTAGCTTAGTTTGTATGGCTGCTCATCTCAACAAGTTACTTAAACAAAATTAAAAATAAAACATAAACAGTTACAATAATACATAGCAGCAAGAATATATCATACACATAATTATCATGTAATCAAGAAATTGTTCCCTGCACACACTCAGAGCCCCACACCTGGGAACAGAGACAGATCTCTAAAGACATATGAAAAACCAACAAGGTTGGGGCCATCCTGATCTACAGAGGGAAAATGTTCCAGAAAGTGGACACTACAGCAGAAAAGGCCCCACAACTGGCATTTAGAGATCATTGAACCAAAATGCCTATTGTCAGTGTTGTTCTGCCCTGACCATTCTGGGCTGCTGATATTTTAGTAGAATCAGGGGTGGGATTCAAATATGTGAACAACCGGTTCTCTGTGTGGATGCTGCTTCCGGAAGTCCATTCTGGGCCTGGGCAACAAAAAATTAGCTACCGGTTCTGCCAAACTGGTGCGAACTGGCTGAATCCCACCACTGAGTAGAATGGCATATCTAGTCTATCTTATCCTCCTTTGGTATATATAGGCCACCTTCCCTTAGATTTTAGGGGGGATGGGATGGGAGGGAGTGGGGGAGAGATACTTTTCTGATAGAGCTGTTATAGATCCATAGCAGAAATCCTTCATGATATCTTCTTTGGAAATTTAACATGTTTTAGAAGCCAGGGAGATTTTAGATCAGTGTAGATCTGGAAGATAGGAGAAGACAATAACTGTGGGGTTTGCTTGATTGGCTATGGTCCATCAAACCATTTTGACTTCTAGCAACCACATAGAAAGATTTTCTTCGTGATGATCTATCCCTAATCTAGACTTACAGGTCTTCAAATGGTGTATTTATTAGCACTGGAAATGAGTCCATTCTCCTTGTTGGTGGTTGTCCTCTTCTCTTTCCTTCCACCTTTACCAGCATTAGAACCATATCCAGAGAGTTAGGACCTCACCTAATGTGTCTAAAGTAGAAAAAATTGAGCTTGGCCAGTTGTGCCTTGAATGAGAATTCTGGGGTTTGCATCTAAGCAGGTGTCCTACTTGAACAGGGAATTGGACTAAAAGAACTCCAAGGTCCATTTAAACCCTTTATGCTGTATTCTATATGTAAAAAACCCTACATTTCTTCAAACTGAATAAGAACCAGTAGAAAAAATATATACAAAGGAGTGAGATATATTTTTTTTGGCATAGTCTAGTTCTATGCACAAATTTTTTGAAAGCTGCATTTGTACATAGCCCAATTAGCAATGTAACTTCCAATAGATTAGGCAGTAGAATGACGACAGCTCTACCAGCCACACCATGACTTAGCAAGACAATTGTTAGCAAGAGAATCCTAAAAGGCACGATTCAAGACATATGGGGACAGTGGTTGATAGAGGCCAAATAAATAGGGGTTATCTCTAGAAAGTGGATAATGGGGAGGGGAGTAATTTATAAAAAAGCAATTAATCAGCTAAATACAATCAGTGTGCTATTACACATATATCAGGAATTCAGCTTTCAGTACATGAAAATATCTAAGTGACATCAACAGGTTAAAAAACATCTGAACCAGCAAAAATTTAAGATCTAGCAGTAGGAGAAAAAATGAATATTTTTTTTAAAAAACCAACTACAGTACTTTTACAGTGATTGGTATTTAATTGGTAGACTCTGTCAGTCAGAAGTGGAGATAATTATGATATCTTGAAGAAAGTTTCATCCATTGCGAGACAGTCAAGAGAGTTCATGGTGGTAAAAACCAAAAAAACAATAGTAATTTACAATAGAATTAAATGAGGCACTCTGGGATTCTGTTTCAGGAGAAAAGAAAATAGAAAAGGAAAAAGAAGTAAAAGAAGAAATACAAATCAGTCTCAAATTTAACCATTTGATGCTTGTTTAATTGTAGAACTAAATGTTAAATGGCTTGGAAGATGAAACCGGACTACAGAACCTTTAAGAGAAATGCACAAAGAGTTTACCTTATAACTCAAAGATGTGTTCATTCAGCTGCAATGGATCCATTAAGCAGTTTATTCCATTGTGTTTATACATGATTGCTGATGCATGTTTGCATACATGTACCACCATCCTTTGGGCCCTTGTGTGTAAGAGGGATGGTTTCTTTTCATTCTAGACAATTAAAATAAATACATTTAAAAATTAATCCCAAGAGTTATTTCAGATTGTCCACATCACTTAGTGAGCTATTGATTTAAGCTGAGCAAAAAGCAACAGAGGAACAATTACACTGATATAGGAAGCAATGAAAAGGACATAGGTGAAGGAAGCAGAAAGATCATTTTGCATTCTTGAGCCTCTTTTAAGGATCCAACATTAATGATATTCTTAATTAAAGGAACAGAATGTGGAAAGTGCATTAAGGTAACAAATGATGAAAACATAACATCTTTGAGTCAGGCTCAATTCCAGGTGACTTCAGAGACAAGACCATGTAGTTAATGGGATAACAATGCAGAATTGGTTTGCCATCGTTTTCTCCAGGGATGTTTTTTCTACTTCCCAGTCGAGCCTGCAGCACTGGGTGGTCTCCTAGCAATATTTTCTCCAAGTAACAACCAGATCTATCTTTGCTTAGCTTTTTGAGATTAGCATACTAATTAAAGTTATATAAAGATAAGTCAGCATAAATAAAAAAACTGAAGAAAAGAAAACAAGTGTGTTAGGTTTTTCCTAAAGATTATGCAGAATGAGTAGAAACAGTGGCACTGATAGGATTACACCACCAGGTGGAAGTCCAGGATAACACATCTTTTTTTTTTTATTTATTTATTTATTTATTTTTTATTATTTAAACCGACAAACAAAACAAAACAAAACATAATACATATATATACACAATATATATTTTAACATCAACTTCGTGCCAGTATTTCTCTATTTTTTACATTTTCCCCCTTATTCTTTTTTAAAGTATTTATCCTTATTGCCCCATTATTTCTTGTTTACATTTTTCTTCCTTCATACA
>NW_015387386.1:392706-394795 GCF_001527695.2 Protobothrops mucrosquamatus
CACAAGTTTTGTGTTGATGTCTCTTCCTTTTTGTTTACCTGAAAAAATAGTGTCAACTCCTTTTCTAACATCTGTATGTATTTCTTATCTTTACACAGTCTTTGATTCATTGTCCATCTTTTCTTCTGTTTTTGGCCTTTCCATTTTATTATTATTGGGTTGTGATCCGCCCAATCATTAAGCCCTATTTCAATTTCCTTGTTGTAGGTTCTAAGCACAGTAAAGATGCCTATGATATTTTAATCCATATACTGTTACACAATTTCTGAGTGCTTCACATATTACATTAACCCATATTTTATTTGGTTTTGAATTAACGTGCTCTGTGATCTCAGTCACTCTGGTTTATGAACGGGTTTCTGACTTAGTGTGATGTGTTAATCAGACCATTCTAACTTGCTTAGTAAATATTAGAATGAACTATGGTTTAATATGCTGTTTGTTTTTAAAGTGCCACAAACATCTTATTTTTGCTGCAAAGGAAATAGTGTTTTATCTCCCCACACAAGGGGTGGCCCTTTATACAACTGCGATAATGCCTACTCAGTATGGCAAGTGGTGGTGAATTCAAACTAGAGCTTCTTGTTAGATCTTCAGATTATGTCACAGATGTTGACAGCATTTACACAATAAATAATAAAGATATTTATTACCCAATGAACATTTATCATTGTCTTGTATGCTCAGTATCTTTTAGAGTCTGCGTGGGCAGCATTTCCTTTAAAAAAAAAAAAGCAAAACAACAAATGGTAGCCAATATGCACAAAGTAGGAGATACTAAAGAATATCCCATCTCTACCTGAGGAGTGAATAAGAGGAATTACCTTGTTTGGAAATAATACTGTACCAGACTGGGAGATAAAATAACGATCTACAACAAGCCATTTTTAATATATATAATCTGAAGTCAAATCTGGGTTTGGGTGATATACTAAGCCAAACCTTAATACCGTATAGCTATTCCCAGTGTATGGTGTTAGTGCAATTGTTCCTTTAATTATATTTCCAGTTGGTGAGCGTGCTTTTTGCAGATAGAACCATTTACGTTGAGAGGCACCAGATTTTGGATGCCGAGATAATGTCTGCGCAATCTGAACCCATTTATGGGAGGACACTGTCTTGCATTCCACGAGTCTTACTTCTATGTCAACATGCATCAGGATATATTATTATTATTACTGAAATTGTCACCGGATGAATTTACAGACTAACCTTCAGATCTATTGCATTGTGCCAAAAAGAATCTTAAAAGAATGAAAAACTTCTCTACTAAAAACTTTGAGAACACTGCAAAAATTGAAAACACTGCTCCTAAGGAGATTAATACTGTAATCTGTATATTTCCAGTAAGCATACTCACCAGTCTTTTCCAATCTGTATGAATAGACCGTCTTGTTCTATATGTGTTTGTATATTGCAGTTAGCATCTCTTGCAGCATAAGTAGTTCAGTGTCTATTTCATCTGCACTCATCTTTTTCTATTCAACAGCCAATCTTAGCGCCTCTCATACTGTACCTCACTTTCTAGTGGAGTCAGCTCCTGAATATATTCTTGCTATAAATGTTTCTGTCCTAGAATGACATTTGTAAAGAAATCAATTAGTGCTTGCCATCCGCCTTTGACCTCATTTGCCTTTTGTAGATCTCTTCAATATTTGCACTTCTGTATTCCTAATATAATTGTAAATTTTTCTGTGACTTACATGATCTTTTAAAAGCATCTTTCCTTGTTTTTCACTGTTATAACATTCTTAAATTGAATGTATTTTTTTGTTTTGTCTTTTGCTTGATAGTTTGGCTGTCATATTTCCTTGTCCATGAGTTTTTGTTAATTTTCCTTTCTATCAGGATGGTTTATTCTGGAAGTCAGTGTCATTTTTTATGTTTTGAATTTCTTTTGTTTTTTTGCTTTAGTTTTGATAACAGCTTTCAGGTTCTTTTTCATCTAAAATTAAATCTGCTAAAATTGCTCTTTACATTGCTCTTAAATTCTGTCTGTATGACAAACCTTTGTCAAATCTTCAAAACCCATTAACTTCCTTTAATGTTATAAGATTAACCATATATAAGTGACATTGAAACATTTCAA
>NW_015387386.1:395067-406459 GCF_001527695.2 Protobothrops mucrosquamatus
CTTCCCTCTCAGACTGCCGCCATCGCTCCAGGCCGGCCTTAAAGACCGGCTTCTTCTCCGCCAATTTTAAGAGTGCAGCTCCGGTTTGCTCGGGTGTTTGCCTTCCACCCGGCTTCTCTGAAGCTTCCTCTTTGGTTTACCAATCTCTCCGGGATCGGCAAAGCCCTTTCTGGGCTCTTAGCGAAGATTTCCCGGGATTTAGGAACAGAGATCTATTCCTTCACCCGCTCCACGATGACGTCACAGCCGGAAGTCCAGGATAACACATCTTAAAGGGACCCCTAAATATTCCAACAAGCGGGACTGGCCTAGGGCAATTTTTAGAGGGGTTTTAATCATATTTTAATTCGACTATATTTAAATATTTCTTTTTAATTAATTTTAATTCTGTAATTGTTTTGGTGTATTTTTAATCGATTGTCAGCCGCCCTGAGTCCGCAAGGAGAAGGGCAGGATATAAATTTAATAAATAAATAAAATAATAAATAAATAAATATGTATATTTCACACCCCACATAATATTAATCTATAGAAGAAATGATAATGCTTTGTCACATCTGAAGACATTTCTGAAGACTAAAGTTGCTCTACAGGATAATCAAAAGTTGCTCTTTATCAAAACCTCACAATTACTGTTCTGTAACTCTAGTAAACCTTGTGGGTGGGGAGGATGGACAACTGAGGAAAGTGGTTTGGTAGTGGATAGAGAGAAAAAAGGTAGCTGAGGAAGACTGAAAAAGTTGTTTGTATGGCACAATGGAGGGAGCACTGGGCCAGGCCAAGCACTGGGATGAAGAATGGGCAAACCAAGAAGAGAAATTAAAAAACTTAAAACTGAAGACCAACTTGGCAAGGTCCCATTAAACCTGACATCATTGTGTAAAAGATTAAAAGGTAACAATTGAAATATGATATGACTACCTTATTTGGGCTTTAAATATTCATTCATTCATTCAAAACATTTATATAGCCACCCATCTTTCAACCAACTCTGGGAAGCTCACAATCAAACCTCTGGATGCCCAATTTATTTGATAGTAGAGACTTAGCATTTTCTATATTTGTAGCCATTCAGAATTGTTCACAATTTTGCAGTCCAGATACAACCTAATGTTTCCTTATATGAAAAGCTTTTACACGAAGTATATTAATATACCATAGATAAAGCTTTAATGTAGTCGACTTTCTCCTTTCATTCTTACTAGTTTACAGCATTCAGGAAGGCTTTTATATGAGGAAGCTTTTAAAGAATATCCTCTCTTACTTACAGTCTCAATTATGGTGGTTGTAACATTCAACTGCTTCCTATTGATTAATACATGTATTTTGACTTGATGCTACAAGCACCATAGCAATAGTTGAAATAATCAACATTCCAACAATTTTTCTTTTATCCAGAACTAATTGACCAGCTACTGGTGAGACGAATGTGGGTGGACTAAATTTAATTACATTATGTAGGAAAGAGACTAGCATTTCACTAGAACAGAAAGCTTTACTCTGCTAGTTGTTACCAACTATAGGGGGCAGTGCTCATCTCATTGAGCCAGCCCTGAAGACTTTTTTGTGGTCATGAGGCCAGTATGACACCATGGAGTGCCGTTATCTTCCCACCAAAATGGTACATATTTATCTACTTGCATTTACATGCTTTCAAACTGATAGGTGGGCTGGAGCTGGGGTGAGTAATGGGAGCTCACCCTGTCACATGGCACTCGTGTCTCAAACCTGGGCTGCCAGCTTTTCAGCTGACAAGCCCAGCGTCTTAAACATTGAGCCACTTCCGTCCTCTAACAGGTATGCATACTCATAAAAAAGGTGAGTAAGATGAAAAGGCAATTGTGGTAAGGAAAGTTATGCCAATGATGTAAGTGTGTGGCATAGAACATACACAATAGGTATTGAAATGGTTGCAATCGCTTTTATTAATCACTCAGAGCCAATTGTGATAATTTAATAGAACAATATGCTGATTCATTACAAGCATCCCTTTTTTTTAAAAAAAAAATCAGGTTTCTAAGAGTATAGTTGGACTTTCTAATATACAGGGAGTCCTCAACTTACAACCATTCATTTAGTGACCATTTGAAGTTACAACAACACTGAAAAAAGTGACTTATGACCAATTTTCACATTTACAACCATTGCAGCATCCCCATGGTCATGTAGTCAAAATCTGGACACTTGGTGATTGGCATGTATTTATGAGGGTTGCAGTGTCCTGGGGTCTTATGATCACCTTTTGTGACCTTCTGACAAGCAAAGTCAATTGGGAAATCAGATTCACTTAACAATTGTGCTACTAACAACATTTGCAGTGATTTACTTAACAACTGTGGCAAAATGGCGCAAAACTCACTTAACAACTGTCTTAATGGAAATTTTGGGTTCAGTTGTGGTTGAAAGATGAGGACTACCTGAATTCATAGCATTGGCACTTCACAGGCAAAGGCAAAAGAGTGCTTTATTTAAAACCTTGCTTAATCAGTTTTTTAGGATTACTGGATGTTAGTGTTTATTTATTATCTACAGTATTTATTTTAAGTTCAGCCCACTCCCTCAGAGATTTATTTCCATTTCAAAGACTTTTGCTAATACTCTTATCCCCAGGGCTAAGTCAAACACTCAGATGTTTCAGGAAATCAAGAAAATGGAGAATGGTGAAAGATATCCTGAAAATTAAGGACTTATTTCAGTAACTTTAATATCAAACAATATATTTAAAGTGAGATCCTGAAATTTGTCACAATCTGGTCTATTCTTTCTCTCTTTCTCTCCATTAGAATCAATTAATATCTGATTCAAATTCAAGAATCAAAGTTGATATTGTTTAATTAATATGTATAGTTCAAGATTCAAAGGGCAATAATATTTTTTTAGGGAGCAACAGCAAATTGTCCATAAAATAACCTATAGAAAAATTGTACTAAACTTGGATAGAAAGTGTCTTATTATAGATTAAGGATTCAAAAGAAACAAGCATATTAAGAAAAAACAAGTACTGTTTAAAAAGAATTTCTGATTAAAATTTGAAGAATCCACTATCCTCTGAATCAGTAGTGGGCTGCAGACCACAGGTTGGGGATCCCTGCTCTGAATCACTTACTTTTCTAATCTGCAGGGTAGTTGCATGGAACATTAATGAAATTAATGTCTTCTAGGACAGAGGTCCCCAACCTTTTGGGCACCAGGGACCAGTTCCGTGAAGAGAGGTTTTCCCATGGACTGGAGAGTGCGTGGTTTTGTGTGCTGCCTACATCCCATGGATGGGGCTTTGCTTGTTTGTGTGGACTGGTTGCTGGCATGCCGCGGCCTGGTACCCATCCAAGGACTGAGGGTTGGGGACTCCTGTTCTAGGAAATTATTCATTATGTGCTGCAAAATGACTTGAGAGGATTTACAAGAGTCCAAAACACAAATAAACAATTGTAAAACATTATCCCTTTGGATCACTAATTACCACAACTAACATATAGAAAAACGGGCCCCATATAGAACAATCTTCAGAAGCCAGAAAAAGACAACTTCCAAAACATAGCTGATTCCATAATCAGGAACCAAATGCTTCTCATGAGAGAAATGTCTTTAATGCTTTGCAAAAAGTCACTAAAAAGAGAGCATCTGAAGTTCATAGAAGCTGTTTGATGATGTCCGTGTGTGTGTGTGTGTGCGTGCGTGCATGTGTGTGTGTGTGTGTGTGTGTGTGTGTGAGCGAGAGAGAGTCAGACAGACAGAGAGAGAGAGAGAGACAGACAGACAGAGACAGACAGACAGAGACAGAGAGATAGACAGAGAGATAGACAGAGAGAAAGAGAGAGAGAAAGAGAGAGAGACAGACACACATAGAGAGAGAGACAGACATAGAGAGACAAAGAGAGAGAGACAGAGAGAGAGAGAGAGAGAGACAGAAAGAGAGACAGAGAACACGAAACTCTTGGAATGAAATGTGTTATGGCAGGTCATTGAGAATCAGTAGTTCCATGATGGATCTTTTCTAGTCGTTAATTACATTTATAATTCATCCTTCCTCTTAGAAGTATCTCATGATAACTACCTTATCTTCCTCCTTTTGCATCCTTGAGGAATTCCTTGGAATAGATAAAGTTGAGAGACAGTGACCAATCCAAGGTTACTTGAGTTATCTTGAATAGAGAGGATTTAACTTGATGGCTATAAGGAAAAATAAGAATATCTTCATATTTATATTGCCAGATCCAATTCTGTGTGAGAGTCTTTCATTCTCCATGTCTATTCAGAATGTTAATTTCTTCAGAAGCCCTATTCCAGATGCTCCAATTGAATAAAGTTCACCTGACAGCAGCAGGGCCTTTTCAGTAATGGCACCCTGGCTGTGTTCTGTGCTTTACTGGTTGTGTTATTTTGTGTCAGGATAATGATTTAAAGGCTAACCAGCTGATGTAATGTAAGGTGGATGATGCAATGATAGGAATGACTCAGCAGGTGTCTCTTTAAGAGCCTAAGTATAAAAGGGAAGGCTTTTGCTGCTGTGTTCCCATTCTCATCCATTTCCTGCTCTAACTGCTGTTTGTTGGAGTTTGCTGTATTACCACGTGTATGTATTTTGCTCCTAGTTTATATTGTAGATAGTGTAATATAAACCACCATTTAATGCAGACCAATGTTTTCTGTATTTACTCCTGGGTTACCTCAGCGCAATAAGACTGTGCATGCTCTGACATCTTGACTCCAAACAATGAACTTTTTGCTTGTCTCAATCTTTGTTTCTCTTCATTTTGTTTTTTTAGTCTGTGTGATAATCAGCTTTTGTACTGTTTTCATAAACCAGTTATGTCCACAACAAGCTACAATGATGCTAAACGGACACATTGTTATGTCATGCTGTAGACCTCACCATTATATATTTGGATCTTAAAAACTGACACAAACATGTAAGTTGAAGAATTCCATCAGGGTGCCACGGCCTGTTTGATCATTTGCTTCTCTTGTCCCCACATGGATATCCAGGTGTTCTACATATGTACCTGCTAAAATTTTATATTTATTAATTTTATTTAAAAGAGTTGTAAGGCTGCCCATCTGAAAGCACAACTCTGGCTGTGTCATTATTTTGTGTCATTAGCTGGGCTGAGAACTTTCTTTTAAAAAAAATTCTACATACCTTTTTAAAATGAAATAATATTTGACTGCAGTGAAAAATTCTTGTAAGCCAGGTGGGACTTTTGGAAGCCTGAGGTCATATGGTAGAAGTACATATTTTATCACCTTCCCATCCCAGTTGGCTGTTCCATGAATAGAAGCAATAATGGAAAGAACTGATTAATTCTGCCTGTAGGATCTCAGAATTTTGACTCAATAATGAAAGAACCATGTTGCAACAGATAAAACTTCCAGGTGAGACCATTTCAGTTTACCTGTAATAATTAGATAGTCACCTTCTCATGGATGCCAGACCATAAATTTCTGGTGTCAGAATAATAACAGGAAATAAAGATAAGCAGTTAGCTGATTTGCCTAGATTCTTCTAAAGGGAGATGAACTTTAGTGACAGATAAATGACAGCAGTGAAATATCTAATTTCATGCAAATACATATTCAGTTCTATTTTGTGGAGGGATAAAGCAGCAATGGGAAGGTATGTATATGCTGGTAGATGAGGTTTGTGATCAGAGCCTTTCAAGGTGAGAGCGCAATGTGAAGGTAACCATTGTGTCCAGATGATGACAAATGACTAGAGGACAATGGACAGAGATGTTTAAAGGCAGCCAGCCAGTTGTTCATCTTCATGAAGAAAAAGTGTTGGGAACTCAGAAAGGCCTAAAGGGATAAAAACTGGAACTAAATTAATTAACCTCTGCTATACAGATCCGCAGTTTTTTTCCCCCTCCAGCATCTCAAAGAAGTAAGCTCAGAAATTAGTTACCCATAAGCCTCCCCACTGCTAAACATATTGCACAATATTTTTTCCCTTTAAAAAATAACGAAGTGCAGCTAAATTTAATGCTTTTTTGTGACACATTAAAGATTGGCTCTTACCCTGGGCATAGGAACTAAAAGGTAGGTGGGGTGATTTATAGGGTATTATTGATGTGGTTATGGTCCTTGCTTAGACTATGATGTGTCTGGTTGGTGCTGATGTTTTTACTGTTGTTTCTATCTTGGTTTGTTTGTTTTTTTTGCTTATTAGTATGGTACGGAATATTCATTCATTCAAATTAAATGTATATATGAATGAATATATGCATATATGCCCCTGTATCTTATATATGTAAAATATGCTCATCTATCTTCCTGACTGTTTAATGATCAGGAAATGTTATTGGATAACAAGTCAAATATACAGTATCTTGCTTGCTCTACCTTTTTTTGATGATGGTGGGAAAGAGGTCATGGGAAGGAAAGCCAGGGAAGGACCACTTCAGGTGACCCTTTCCTCCTTGCCACTTTACTACAACTTTACTTCCAAGCAGCCTGTTGCCTAAGCAGTAGAAGAGAAATACACAGTCTTCATCCCTCTAGGTACAGGCGTTGGTGGGGAAGAAAGCTGAGAGAAACGTATGAAGGAGAGTGCAGGCTGAAGTGTTTTTCCTAGTTTATCTTCCCATAGAAGAAAGAAAATATTGGAAATTGCTCGACTTACAACATTTTGTTTAGTGACCATTTGAAGTTATAACGGCACTGAAAAAGTGACTTATGACCATTTTTCACAGTTATGACTGTTGCAGCATCCCCAGGGTCTCATGATTTACGTTTGGATGCTTAACAATTGACTCACATTTATGACTGTTGCAGGATCCTGGGATCATGTGGTCCCCCTTTGCGACCTTCTAACCAACAAAGTCAATGGGGAAACTAGATTCACTTAACAACCGTGTAACTAATTTAACAACTGCAGCGATTCACTTAACAAATGTGGCAAGAAAAGTAGTAAAATGGGGCATAAAACTCACTTAACAAATGTCTCAACTAGTAACATAAATTTTGAGCTCAGTTATGGTTGTAAGTTGATGACTACCTGTAGTAGAAGAAAAGAAGACATCATATATTTTGTCACCTATTTCTCTCTCCCCCATTTCTTTAACAACAACAACAACAACAACAACAACAAAGTTGGAAGGGACCTTGGAGGTCATCTAGTCCAACCTCCTGCTCAGGCAGGAAACCCTATACCATTTCAGACAAATGGTTGTCCAGTCTCTTCTTAAAAACTTCCAGTGTTGTAGCATTCACAGCTTCTGGAAGCAAGTTGTTCCAGTGATTAATTGTTCTAACTGCAGAAAATTTCTCCTTAGTTCTAGGTTGCTTCTCTCTTTGGTTAGTTTCCATCCATTGCTTCTTGTCCTGCTTTCAGGTGCCTTGGAGAATAGCTTGACTCCCTCTTCTTCTGGCAGCCCCTGAGATATTGGAACACTGCTATCATGTCACCCCTCGTCCTTCCATTCCTTAATATGAAACTGTTCCATTTCATATTAAAAATGATATTATAGAACATAGAATAACAGGGTTGGAAGGGACCCTGAAGGTCTTCCAGTCCAATCCCCTGTTCAAGCAGGAGACTACCATATCAGACAAATGATTGTCCAGTTTCTTCTTGAAAACCTCCAATGATGGAGCACTCAAAACCTCTGAAGGCAAGTTGTTCCACTTATTTAATTGTCCTAACTGTTAGAAAATTTCTCCTTAGTTCTAGATTGCCCCTTTCCTTGATTAGTTTCCATCCATTGCTTCTTGTCCTGCTTTCAGGTGCCTTGGAGAATAGCTTGACTCCCTCTTCCTTCTGGCAGCCCCTGAGATATTGGAACACTGCTATCATGTCACCCCTCGTCCATCTCTTCATTAATCTAGACATACCCAATTACAACAACCGTTCCTTATGTTTTAGCCTTTAGTCCTTGATCATCTGTGTTGCTCTTCTCTGTACTCTTTCTAGAGTCTCAACATCTTTTTTACATCGTGGTGACCAAAACTGGATGCAGTATTCCAAGTGTAGTCTTACCAAGGCATTGTAAAGTGGTATTAACACTTCATGTGATTTTGTTTCTATCCCTCTGTTAATGCAGCCTAGCACTGTGTTGGCCTTTTTGGCAGCTGCAACACACTGCTGGCTATATTTAAGTGATTGTCCCCCCCAAAAAAAGAAGGGCATAAAATATTGGTGGGGGAAAGAGAAATGTGGCAGAGAATGGTCTGCTGATTCCTGATTTCATTGAATGATTATCCCATAGGTTGAGAGATCTGGGAGCAGAAGATCTGCAAGTTGTGTACTTACAAGTTGTATAACTCCTACGTTTACTGTTATCAGCTCCAAGAAAATTCTCTTTATCCCTCTTTTCTTTTCTGAGCTTCTTAGTGTGGACAGGACACCTATTTTGTTTTAACATTGGATAACAGTGTTTTTGTGTTGCTGCGTGGAAGTACCTTCAATTTCAAGGGCACAAAAACTACACATATTCATTTCTGCATTTTTCAGGGGGAAGATTTTTCTGTATGGCTTCTAACATGCCTGCCACAATGCAACTTACCTGGGACCTTGGTCTATGAACCAGTTTTTAAATATGAGAGGAAATGTCTGGAGAATTGAGATTTATTGCCATGCCTAATGTGAAATCTGACAGAGAGATGGTTACTGCCCTTGATATTATCAGAAATCACCAAAAAAGAATCTCCCCTTCTAGATGAATCTTACTCCTTATCTTTGCTTTAGAAGATCAGGAAGGAAAATAAATATTGGTAAATATATAGTTACAGAAGTCGTCAAATGCTGCAGTTCATAGCAATGCATATCAGAACCATTCTTGTCATTACCAAGCTCTCAAATTAATTCATAACTTTATTAGGAAGCCAAAATGGGAAAGGACAGAGAAAGAACCATGCAGACTGATCTGAGAATATAGGCATAAAAATATAAATGGAATCACTAAAATAATTTAATCAGGGCCTTTAAAAACTGTCAAAACATCAGCAAGTTAGAAAATACAGGATTTGCTTTTCAGGTGATTCTCACCTTCATGCATGTTAAACATGTAAAACAATCCAGAGTTTATTAGGAGTGCATGTTATTTACATCTTGGAAGTCTTTGGAAGCTGCCAATTGTTATTTTATTGAAAACAAAAAGAGGGAATAATAGGTCTGCTATCATTTAGTGGAGCTCTTTTTGCTCTCGGTATATTTTCTTCTAGGATAGTTCAAGGTCACTGGAGTTACAAAGACAAATAGGAGACAGCATAAGCAGAGACAAGAAGGAGGAGGAGGTTGCCAAGAGGGCCAAGGGAGCTTTTTATACAATGCATGATAAACCTACAGAATGACATGTTATTTATTATTTTCCTATTAGCAATACTATTTAAAGTGAAAGGACGGAGTCCAGCCCTTCCAGAAGCTGGGTTTAGCTAAAAAAGATTGCATACAGTTCCTCTGTGCCTTGTTCTAATGACAATAAGGAAAGTTGCAACATATGCTAGTTGAAAGTCTGACCCTGAATTAGAAGGTTATTATGCTTTCTTGGGGCCTAGAGGAATTTTTTCCCACTGGAATCCAGTGAGCTAAAGAGAATGAGAGAGTAACCTCTGGCAGTTCCGCAATTAATCTTTGATGCATCAATTAATCTGGCTGTGTGTGTTAGCAGAAATCACTTTTGCTTGCTTTATGTTCTCTCTCCCCAGTTTATTATTTTGCTGCTGTTCATTTTGGGCTATGATGTTCGCCAGATCATCTATAGGAATCAGTTCAGCTGCTCAATGGGAATTTTCCCATTCAGCAAGTCATCCAGGTGATTGAGTTTAATTATGCTGATTTTACATAAAATGTCCCCACCCTGTACCCATGCATGCAGGGTGTGAAACATCACATTGCATCAGTTACTGGAGCCAATGAAACAAGGCCAAGAATCAGAGCACTGGGAGAGCTGACAATGTGTTTTGTTTCCTACTGACAAAATGGATGTTATGGAATTTAACAGTTCTTAATTTGGGCTGGATAGTGTACCAGATGTTCCATGTGCATCAAATTGCATTATCAGCTAATATTTCTCAGTGCTTGTGAGATGTTTGCTCCACTTATACAATTATCCCACAACCCTAGCATTTGTGTAAAGGATCTGCAGACTTCTGGATGCACAGAAGAAGCAAAGATGTATGCGCATATGACATGTGGATATGGATCTGATATTTTCCCATTGCAGTGAATGGGGAGAAGGGATGGTGAGCCTTAACCTGAATGCTTTTAAAAGTATAATGCCCCAAACTGAACACTGTGCTTAATCTAGGAACTGAGCAACATAGAATGAAACTGGTACTTCTAACAAGCTGTAAACTATACTATTGAAACATCTTAAGGTGAGATTTACCTTTTTTTTGGTAGCCATGCCATGGTAGTGGCTTATATTCAGTTTCTGGTTTGAAGACTAATTTCATAAATACTGTTATTAAGTTAGATAGCCCCCTATACTGGATATACTTTTGCTTCATGAGCTGCACTGACTTCTGATACGATTTTAGGTGCAATTCAAGGTGCTGGTTTCACCCATAGAGTCCTTCATGGCACAGAACTAGGTTATTTCTCCAATTGCTTCTACCTGCCCCAGCAGGCCAAGCAGGAGGGGATGTTCTGGGTTCTATCATTTAAAGAATGTCATGCAGCAAGACCTAAGAAATAAGCATTTTCTGTTGCAACACCTTTTCTGTTGTAACTCTATACTACCTGAGATTAAGCTGACCCAACATTGGGGTCTCTTTGGAAAGCTCTTAATACTTGGCTGTTCTCCAGGCCTGGGAGATTGAGAGAGTAGTTGAGTCCCTGAGATCTTGTTAATTTACCCTTGATTGGCTTATCATTGGTTCCAGTAGAAGCCACTAGAATATAAACTGAGAACAACCCCACTCTCTACTATCAATGATGATGTTACCTAGCTTGGGTAATGAAACATTTGCAAGAACACAACCAAGCTCAGAGAGTACTAAGGATCCCTCATTTTCCATTTTGGCTCTGAAAATCAATTTCTTAAAGACTGACCTGGAGGTTGTAGACCAAAATGCTCCTATAGTGACATACATACAATATACACCAGACCAGCTGCATCAATATGGCAAGGTGGCTGGATTTAGAACTAATGTTCAAAAGACTAAAATTCTTACAAAGAATATGACTGCTAAAGACAAAAAACAACTTATGCAACTATCAGGTTTTGAAGTGGTTAGTAAAGTTAAGTATTTGGGAATTTTTTTATCCTCCTCTAACATGAAACTTTATCAGAATAATTATGAGAAATTGTGGAAATCAGTACAAAAAGACTAATCAATGTGGAAAAAACTTCATTTTTCCTTGCTGGGTCGTATTGCGGCCATTAAAATGAACATTTTACCTAAGTTTCTCTTTCTGTTCCAGATGATACCTATTTTAAAAAATGAACTTAAC
>NW_015387386.1:407375-446963 GCF_001527695.2 Protobothrops mucrosquamatus
TAGAATAATATTTTGTGGAGTTAGGGATATTAATATTAGTTTACTTGTAGCTGAATAGTATCCTGGGATTAGGTTTGGGAAGTCTGGGTGGGGGGTGGGGGATAGGGGTTTTTTCAACTGCGATGTATTTGTGATGTGTTTTTTTTTATGTTGAAAACAATAAAAAATTTTATATTTGAAAAAAAATAAAAATATATACACCAGACCTATACTTTGATGGTGACGGTAGTGGTGGGGAACAGATTGGGATCAACCGAATTTGGAGATTCTATTGTGAGCAATCATACATGTCTACCATAGTGAGAAACATTTGCTCAAAAATGTACCTTCCCTGATGGATCCAGCCAGTTATGAAATGACATCTATCATTAAATAACCTCAAGAAATGCTTCTCTGGCATACTTACTGCAGGATGCAATTATTTTTCTTTGGGATGGAAGGGCAAGAGAGCGCATTCACACTGTTTTAAAAATAGCCGTGTGACGTATTTTTGAAAATAAAGATGATTTGAGAAGACAGCACTTGGTATCGTGGCTAGCCTTTTCCCCATCGATTTTTTTTTAAAGATGAAAATATTTTTGAAAACATTTAAGTCAAATAACTCAGGAAGGCTGCCAGACATCAAGGAAAATGTCTGTTGGTGTTACTGTTCACATGGACTCCATCTTATGGCATCCCTTTCCTCTCTATTTATATCTCTGCATGTCTCTTTGTTTATCGATACCCACATTTGTGCATTGATATATACGATAGAAACTCTATGCACAGATGCTTGTTCCCTTCCTGCGAATGGTGAGAAATATGGGATGCACTGAATTCCGGAGCAGAAGGAAAGAACACAGGGGATTATTCTCTAGTTCACTTGATTTTTACCTGATGATTTACAGAGTATGTAAATTAAGAGACAACCACAGAAGGTACATTTAATGACATCTTAATGCATCGCAGGATTTATGACAAGGCACGAATAGCTTGTGCACTCAACCATTGGTAGCAGATGCTGCAGTAACTCTACTTAATACTTAGAAGCAAAGTAAAGCATATTGTTTTTCACACAAATGTTTATGAAACATTAATAAGAATAATATGCACCATTCAGCATTGAACATACCATGTGAAATGTTCTCCTATCAATATTTAAAAGCAAGCATTTTTTGGTCTTTTGATTTCCAGCAGCAGTTTCCAACTTTCCTCTCTGCCCATCCATCCCTTGTTATTTTTCTTCCTCCTTCCCCTCCTTGGTGAGTTTTGCTTTCCCAAAAATGAAGCTGGGAAATGGGCAATTATAGCTATGTCATACACAAACATTATGGAGTGAAGTTATTTTTGACAGGCAAAACATTGCTATTTGCATGCCTAGTATTATTGTCTAGTATCTAGTATTAGGGAATGACATACTGGAAACTTCTTATTCTCCCATTTTTTAAAACATGATTATATAAGGTCACTGCTATGCAGATGGATAGAATTAAAGGGGTTCATTAAATACAAGAGGTTACATGAACTGCAGACTCTTCTTTTTGCAGTCTTGTAGGTTTTCATATAACAACACTATAGGAAATATGCAGTTTCCCTCATGGATAATTGAAGGGTTTGAATTAGCCATTCACCACTGCCAATTGTAGACCTTTGGGGAAAGACTATGTGTTTTCAGCACACACACACAAATCTACGCTCCAATTTTACTGTAAATTTGATCTACCACTCAGGGACACTTACAGTCTTATTTTACTTGCTAAATAGAGCAGCAAGGCTTTTCCATCATGTGACTTTCATTAAGGAAGTAACATTTCTATTCACACTTGTATAGTGTTTCTCTTAATGTTCTTGCCCACCACGAACTAAACCTTTCACAGGAGACTGGATATAGGCAGTTCTTCCCTTGCCATTTAAAAATTAAGGCCTCTCCCCTCTAATTGCTCTTTGTTAGTCAAGTTTTATCTTCAGTGGTTCTGAGCTAGGCAGAAACTGTCCAATGAATCAAGCTTGTAAGTTTACTTTAGATAAAGCATCCCTAGTCCTTTGAGAAATCTGACCTGTTGTTCCCAGAAAAACAAAGGATTTAATGAAGTGCAGCCCAGTGGTAGATGTGACCTTAAATGCTTGAAATAACATAAAATGATAATTTTATCTCCTGGGAGACTTGGAGTTTTATAATACCCAAAGATGTAAAAAATCACTCTCCATCTAGACAGTTTAACTACCTGTGCTAGTTACAATACACACAAAACACCCTGCAACTTTTTCTTTTTGCAACTTTTCTTAACTTACACATTTCATTGTTGATGTAAATTTCCTGAGCATATTTAATGTAATGCAGGTCTTTTATTTTTAAATGTCACTAATTGTAATACATGCATTTTTAATATGCTGTCTCTCCTTCTCTTTTTCCTCAAGTTTCTAAAATATGCATTATTTTTCAGATGAGTCCTTCATGCAAATTATGAACCAGAAGGAAAAAACCCTAGTAGGTATCAGTGATAGCAGCTATGTATTAGAACATAGAATAGTAGAGTTGGAAGAGACCTTGGAGGTTTTCTAATCCAACCCCCTGCTTGAGCAGGAGACCCTATATCATTTCAGATAAATGGTTGTCCAGTCTCTTTTTGAAAGCCTCCACTGATGGAGCACCCATAACCTCTGAAGGCAAGCTGTTCCATTGGTTGCTCTCACCATCAGGACATTTCTCCTTAGTTCTAGGTTGCTTCTCTCCTTGGATAGTTTCCATCCATTGTTTCTCATTTTGCCTTTTGGTGTTTGGAAAATAGTTTGACCCTCTCATCTCTGTAAGAATGCCTCAGATATTGTAACACTGCTATTATGTTTCCCCTAGTCCTTCTTTTCATTAGACTAGACATACCCAATTCCTGCAACTGTTCTTTGTATGTTTTTGTATGTTTTGTTTGTATGTTTCATATCATCATATCATTGACCCATCTAGTTCAATACAGTCTACACCAAATTCTTCCATCCTAGAGCTCTCCTTTGTAGGATTTCAGTTCCCATAATCTCTCATCAGCAAACATGTTAGAATCATAGATAATGAAATATAACACAGTTGGGTATAACACAGTTCTTTTCATTAGACTAAACATATCCAATTCATGTAACTATTCTTTGTACATTTTAGCCTCAAGTATTGGCAGAGTCCATTCTGAAAAAAATCACTAATGTGAGATAGGTGGCTATATAAATTAAATAAATTAAACGAATAAATATATTTTGCAAAGCACATCCATAGAAGCTCTTCTTCTTTCCATTGTTACAGTCTATCATTATTACAATTTATTCCATCTCTCTCCTAAAACTACCCAGCACTAATTTAGAAAGAAAATCATTGCTTCATTGTGTAGCTTATGCTTTGGATATATGAATTCATATTTTCCCTCTGATAGTTCCATGGAAAATTTTTTTGAGTATTTCTGATAGGAATAATTTTTTCTAGAAGGTTTCCCATAAACATATTCAAGGTCATAATTGACAAAGCAAAGTAGACAACTCCTTTGGTCTGATTTAATAAAAGTACCTTATTTAATCTTAAACCACAATTTATCAAACACTGTTGTGCCCTCAAAAATAGGACCTGTTGTACTCTACCTTATTTATTGTTTAGATTGGGGCAAGCTGATGGGAGAATAGTAAGCAGCCACAACAAAAATGCTGCAAAGAGAGTAACTAAATGCATGCTGACTTTTGGAGTACAGTATACCTTTCTTTATCCATGATACCAAAGAATTCAGATTGATGTCTGTAGAGGACACTAACCCAATACCAGGAGCATGTAATGTGATTTACAGGCAACTGCTAAAACCCCAAATTCTAATTAAAACTTCAACAGAAAATGCCAAAATGGAAACCTTGGATGATTTCTTGGAAATCTCATGAAATCTTGCATACAGTGTTACCAAAATTCCAAGAACCTTTGGCAATTAGCCACCCAGAGAAGCCCCATGGGAAGATAGGCAGCAAATCAATTTAACAAATAAATCAATCAACTATTAGAGGTAGAACTGACCATGCCTAGAAGAGGTTGCTGCTTCCTAGAGGATGGAACGTGCTTGTGCTTTCCTCTCTTTGCTGAACTTTCCTACTTTCAGCAGGAAAGTCTAAAAAAAAAAGTTTGTCAGATGCCTATCTTTGCTTTCTTTGAGCTTGCTAACGACTGCCATAACTGGGGGGGGAGGGGGAGGGGCATTTGGGAGGGGAAGAGCGCTGGAGGTGTGAAAAAATGCTATGAGAATTGGGGAGTATGGACACTATGTCTAGTATGTCTAGTTTAACGAAGAGAAGGACGAGGGGGGACATGAAGCAGTGTTCCAATATCTCAGGGGCTGCCATAAAGAAGAGGGAATCAAGCTATTTTCCAAGGCGCCTGAAGGCAGGACAAGAAGCAATGGATGGAAACTAACCAAAGAAAAAAGCAACCTAGAACTAAGGAGAAACTTCCTGACAGTTAGAACAATTAACCAGTGGAACAACCTGCCTCCAGAAGCAGTGAATTCTCCAACACTGGAAGATTTTAAGAAGAGACTGGACAGCCATTTGTCCAAAATGGTATAGGGTTTCCTGCCTGAGCAGGGGGTTGGACTAGATGACCTCCAAGGTCCCTTCCAACTTTACTACTACTACTATTATTACTACTACTACTACTACTACTACTACTACTACTACTACTACTACTAGAAACTAGAGCTGCCAAACCAAGCCATCTGCCTGCTTTTAAGGACACTGGCCCTGGGAAAGGTATTTACAATGGCGCCTGATGCACCAGGTTCCCAAAACACTGGACAGGATAGGATAGGATTGCTCTGGATAGCAGGAGGGCATTGGACATTGGGGATTGCTTTCAATATATAGTTTTCCCTGTGGTTTTTCTTCAGAGCTTGCTTCACTCACGCAGCACTCAGTATCTCTAGTAAAAGTACTTTTTCTCTAACATCCGTGGAGTCAAGGGTCGTTCTTTCCTAGGGAGTAAACTGAGGCCAGTCTGACAGTGTTCCTGCAAGAACTCTCACTGAAATTCATATCACTTCCCACTAAATGCAATCCCTATATTTCTTCCATGCCTTATTGTCTACTAGGAGTCTTTGAATTAATGCTTGCCACAACTTAACTGTGCATTTTTAGAGATTATTATTTAATATCGGTTAGAAAATGCGCAGCTAGATAAATATCTTAAACCAATAAAAAAAATGAATTATACCGTCTTATAAAAGAGGCGTCTGCTTTCTTCTTCATTTTCAAAGTGCCAGGTTTCTTTCAAATTTCTCTTGATGGTATTCCTGAGTATTTCTAGTATTTTGTTTTTACTAGAAATGTGGAGAACGTTACCACTGGCACTGCTGCTTTTATCATTCATATGTGTCTGGGGCTGAGTCCTTCTCTGAAAAGTACAGACAGGAGGTATTCTTCTGTGACATTTTCACTTGGAAGATGGAAAACCTGGGAGCTGGTAAACTTCCTGAGAAAGGATTCTACAGTGAGGGACATCACAATCACAATCACAATCAAACACACTCACACTCTTCTCAAGGATTTTTAGAAAATGCATCAGCGTATTCTATTGACAACAATTTTGATCTATATTTTCTTCTGTTTTGGGAAAAAATCTGGAAGTAATTTTTCCTTTGTCAAATCATATGACAACGGATAGAAAAAATGCTGGAGAAATGTTCTCATGACACTTCTCAGAATCTCTCCATTGGGCTACTGTTTTATTGCTGTGCATTATTACTACTACTACCACTACTATTACTCCATTAGTAACTCCTCTGAGAGCACTTCTGTGTAAGAGGAAAGTATAATTAAAAATACCTCCAAAGAAGAATAAAGGGAATTGGGGGCTAATAAATTCGTAGTCTAAAGAAAAAATGCTGGGTTTTTTTTCTATTCCTACATATAATGCCATGTTAATTCAATTCATATTTGCAACTTGGTTTTAGGTTGGCTAAGCTGCTTCCAAATATTCTTCCTTATTTGGGCTAAAATATACATGCCTGTATTGAAAACATATTTCTATTCAACCTCAGTTAAAATTACTCTCAGAGGTTTACAATTTAAAACATTTTAAACTATGGAGGAACAATGACAAAAACAACCATCAGCCAAAACAATGCAACAATAAAAATAAAGGATAGCTTCATATCTGAACTATAGGAAAATTTCTGCAACAATACTGTTTACAAAAATTTCTGAAAAATCAGCATGGAAGGGGAATTGGTGCATTGTCTGCATTTAGCTATGCAAATCTCTAAAATATGTGGATGTGCTTCTACTAGTTGTTTTAATAGGTTGAGCCAGTACTGGTTGAAGTAAGTGGTCCCATAGGTTCCATAAAGTGCTATAGATATAAAAAACAAGCCTATCTAGAAACTGATTGACAAGTAGTACATGGGTCACAAAAATGCATTATATGCAACATTGGAAACGTGGATTGCTGCATTTGGAATCTGTTGTTGTTTCTGAGTTGTCTTTCAGGGCAGCTCCAAATGGAGCATATTACATTGATAATATTAAAAGTCATTGAGTGGTCCAATGAACTAAGAGGGGTGGTACACCCCATAGAAGTCAGGATATCCAAGAGAGCAGCCAATGATGACTACATCTCATACTCAGGCTGAACCAAGTGAAAACGGTCGAAATGATCTACTTATTCTAGGATACTGCAAAGTTGATCTGCCACTGCCAGCTCAGGGAAAGGGAAGTGTGAAGATTATCTGATAGTGGGAAGAGTAAGGAAGATGATCTAGAAGATCTAGATAAGATGATTTAGAAGTTCTAGATAAGATATATGACCTCCTATTACCTAAGCAACAAGAAGTAAAACACATTTTAAGTCTACAATAGACTGATAGTCTTTGAAAGCGGCTAAGACAGACAGTTGACAACTGAATGGGGAGGAGGTATAATGCAATCAGACTTTCAAGTTTCTGTCACAATAAAAATGTTTTAGCTTTCTTGGGTAATTGATTTCTTGAACTTGTCTACTACTCTCATCTAAAGCAATATTCACCAATTGATCTAGGGAGAAAACAAGAGAAGCTCTGTAGAGATAATCCCCCTTTTCACAGGTGATTGGATCCCCCACCAGTTATAATCTGTTGACTGGACATTTGATTGTTGGTTTCCTCTTCTCCCCATACCTTCTTACCAGCTATAGGTAATCTAGTGGCAACTATCCAGCCTCTCTCTCTGGATCTGGAATGACAAGGCTCTTTTGCAAGTGCAAAAATGCTGGCTCCAAAGCCTGCAAATCAGATAGTCAGGTTCCATTGCCACTTAACCTTCAGAAGTTGTGCATACCCCAACACTGGGTTTTTTTTAAAATGAGATTGAACAACCACTTGTCTGAAATGGTATAAAATCTCCTGCTTAGGCAGGGAGTTGGACAAGAAGACCTCCAACGACTCTTCCAGCTTTGCTATTCTATTATTCTGTTATAGCCCAAAGATGAAAAGCATAGAGATGAGTGAAGCCAATAATTAGGACTGACACTAGTAAGCTCAGAAAGTCTTAATCCCCGAGGGAATATGAACAGGGGGTTGGACTAGAAGACCTCCAAGATCCCTTCCAGCTCTATTCTGATTGATCCATTGATGTCACTAAAATCTGAGCATCTTCCATCCATCACTTTTATATCTAAACAAGGTGTTTTTGTCTCTCACATAAGCACCAGCAACAGTACCATCTCCAATAGTCAATAATAGAATAAAACATCTTTAATAGCCAATTACTATCCTAAAACAACCTATGAATAGTCACCATTCAATGTTCTCCCCCTCCCAAACAATAAATGCAAAAAACCCTAATCAAGGAGAAAAAAGACTGGAGGGACTAAGCAGAGATATGCTCCAACCTTGGACAATGTCTCTTTTTGAAGCTGTGGAGCAAAATGGTTTGCAAAGAGAGTAACAATTTGAAGGGACTGACTGTCTGAAACTAACTTATGTTTGGGAAGGGGAAGAAAACTTACCATTTCTGAAAATGAGATCAGCTGTCCCTTGGCAGATATAATAATAATAATAATAATAATAATAATAATAATAATAATAATAATAATAATAATAATAATAATAATAACAACAACAATAATAATAATAATAATAATAATAGTAGTAAAGTTGGAAGGGACCTTGAAGGTCATCTAGTCCAACCCCCTGCTCAGGCAGGAAACCCTATACCATTTCGGACAAATGGCTGTCCAGTCTCTTCTTAAAAACTTCCAGTGTTGGAGCATTCACTGCTTCTGGAGGCAGGTTGTTCCACTGGTTAATTGTTCTCACTGTCAGGAAGTTTCTCCTTAGTTCTANCTTCTCTCCTTGATTAGTTTCCACCCGTTGCTTCTTGTCCTGCCTTCAGGTGCTTTGGAGAATAGCTTGACTCCCTCTTCTTTATGGCAACCCCTGAGATATTGGAACACTGCTATCATGTCCCCCCTCGTCCTTCTCTTCATTAAACTAGACATACCCAATTCCAGCAGCCGTTCCTTATATGCTTTAGCCTCCAGTCTCCTAATCATCTTTGTTGCTCTTCTCTGTACTCTTTGCCCCCCCTTCTCCTTCCCCCCAAAAATTGCTGCCAGTTATAGATGTTGTTTAGATTTGGTACATGTGTACTGTATGTGAGAGAAACTCCACCCTGGCTGCAACCTTTTCATAAAGTAGCAACATGTGCTTCAGGTTCTTTTAAAGCAATAAACAAGGACTTGGATCCTTCTCTTTTTTTATATTCCCATACAACCAACGGAAAAATAACAGTCTTAACCTAGCCTTAGTCAGACATGCAGCTCATGGGAAGGTCAATAAATCTTTTTTTCCTGCATAACAAGGACTGCAACAATAAAAAAAGGCTCTCAAGCACCAGCAGGTCATTATATATGTCTCATGTCATGCAGGTGCTAGATAACATTTTGAAGAGACTTGTGATAACGGATAAAATTGCAACCTATAGAATTCAACTTGTTTGGTATATGTCTCTATTTTGGTTCTGATCTCACTGTTGTTTTAGGCAAACAATAAGGAGAAAAGACAATTATATGATTTTTTTCCTGAGCCCCTACATCTCTTGCAGTTAACACGAATATTCCTCCCTTTGTTCTCCAAACTCCAGTTCTACTTTTTCCGTGCTCTTCCTAACACATTCCTATTTTTCAATGAGGAAAAACATAGGCTAAAGCTAATCATCCATTTCCCAACTTGAAACAAGATCAAAGCTTTGGAGAATAGACTGGAAATAGCAGGCTTGGAGGCTTAAAGCATGTAAATTAATTGATATTTTCTTTCTTTCTTTCTTTCTTTATTAGGATGATTTATCCAGTGATTTCATTAACCCCAGACCTCATCTAAGCACACCTCCTAAAACCTTCTGCCTTCTTCTGAATGATGATCTCTATTCCCTAATGGCAGCAGGAGGAGACGATTAGGTCATGGGAGACAAGACGATATGTGGTTATTTCGCTTCTCAGTAGCCGTAATGGAAAAGTGCAATTAAATTTAATTAAACAGGTTTAATGAACAAAATGTTAATACAGTACCAGTTTATTATTACAATCAGGCCTTAATGTGTGTTTGGTTTAATTGATTCAAGGCTGTTGCAAACCTCCATTATGCCTGGATATGCAGCTTTGGGGCTAGATTCACATCAGCCTCTCTTTGAACAGCTCAGAGGAAAATGGTGAGGTGTTTCATTGCTGGCAACCAAATTGCTCTGCCTACACACTTAATCAACTGTTATTTCATTCTTATATCTACAGCAATCCAAAGTGGGCCAAACTGTTCATCCAGACAATAAGACCTGCAAGCATGGCATTTTCTTTATGACATCTTAGAGATTAATCAGCAAAATGTAGTTACGGAGTCATAGCATTTCATTTGCTGTTCTAAAATGGCCAGAATAGAAGAGCAAAAAGTATCACAAAGGAAAAATGTGACCCAAAGTGAGTTTTATGGATATCCTCCTCCTCCTCTTCCTCTTCCTCTTCCTCTTCCTCTTCCTCTTCCTCTTCCTCTTCCTCCTCCTCCTCCTCCTCCTCCTCTTCTTTGTTTTTTGTTATATATATTTTTATAACTTGATGACTGGACTAAAACCATACTTAAACATTCCATCTTTTCTAGTCCTTCTAACAAAAGATGGGAAAATATCCTTTGTAGATGAAATTGCGTCTCCATGCCTATTATTTAACAGACTTCAACAGTCTTGGCTGGTCAATATTTTATTTGTAACTTAATAATTGATAATAATAGAATGCTCCTTCACTAAAATGGTACTTTGGTAATCTAACATCAACATCATATTCTATAGTTAGCATCACTATCATTCAAGGATATCCAAGGCATCTCTATTTGGCTACAAACTCTTTTTCCTTAAAATTAGCATGCAATGTTGTTATTATAAAACAGTATCTAAATCATATTGTTGCAGTAGAATATTGCTATACCATTAATAATAGTAACTATTACTATTGTTTTGTACAACTTCCATAGGCAAGGATTTGCTTTATTAGATTTAGACATTCTGAACAGTTATGGGAACTGGGAAACCTTATATTCTCCAAATATTTCTGAACCACTGTGCCATGAAGACCCAGGTAATATGATAAAGGGTAGAGGGTCCTGGGATTTATAATCCATCAACATCTGGGAGGCTACAGTTCCTCAACCATAAACTAGATGCATGGCTTCTCCTACCCTACTTTAAAGATACTTACATTTAAATTTTAAATGACACGGGAACCAGGTAAATGAAGAAATTCAGTTTTCCTTCCCTTGAGATTCCCTACAGAGACATTTCTTCAAGGGCTTTCAAAAGGATTCATCCACTTCTTTGCAAGTGGGCATATTGATACTGTGACATTGGAACACATACACGGATTTTCAGTGATCGATCAAAACTTAAGACGAAAAGTTCTTCTGTAGAAGAATGACAAATTGAGTTATGGGAGTCTATGTTCTTGTCAAAACTGATTTCATAATTTGGACTAAAATTTTATGAATGAGTTTGTATCATATCCACAGTTTCAGTTTTTTCCAATATAAGACTAAAATATTTAATCTCATTATGATCTGTTCAATATGCCAATTTTCTTATATTATGTATAAATTATTGCCTTTTAAAATGTCATTTCATAATTTATAGTTTGAGTCATAATGATTACATTTTTAATTACTGCGTAATAGTTTGATTCTAATATTGACTTATTTGATGTTGATTTAAAATAAAAAAAATAAACTGACATAAGATATGCCAATATGCAGATTTATATCAATGTTGTTGGCTGGAGAATTCTGGAAATTGAAGCCTACACCCTGCCAAGGTTGAGAAACATTGTACCATGCAATGCCCGATGTAGTGGGTATGTATGTATGTATGTATGTATGTATGTATGTATGTATGCATGTGTGCATGTACTTGTGTGTATATATTTTGTGTGTGTATTTATAAAAGTTTTAACAATAAGAACTAATACCAATTGAAAGAGAATGAAAGAGAAGAAAGAGAAAGGGAGAAAAAAGCTAAAGGTGCAGAAAGAAAAGAATAGAAGAAAAATAGAATGAAAAAAGATATAAAGCAGGTATAAAGAAGAGGCTTCTGATCTCCTTCACACATATGTGCAATTATATTTTAATCTTTCTCTCTAATCCTACATTACGACTCTCTTCTTTCTACAATGTATCCTGTCTATCATCGAAACTATAAATCCATTTTTTCTTTATACAAAAAGTCCATAAGAGGTTTCCAGTCACCAATAAATGTAGACATTGTATTTCCTCTAATCAAACAAGTCCATTATTGCCATTTCAGTAAGTCCTGCCATCTTCGCCAACCATTCCTCCGTTGTAGATATTGTCATATCTTTCTTTCTTTGTGCATACAATACTCTCACTGCAGTTATCTATATAAAAAACTGTTCTCATGGCTCTTTTCTAACTATTTATTCATCAGTCCCAAGAGGAACAATTCTGGTTTCAGCTGAAGCTTAATGTAGTATTATTCTAGAACCTTTTGGAAAATGTAAGTGACAGCTTGCAGATACAGGTATTTGTGTAGGAGGAGAAGGAGAGGGCAAGCATCAGTGCTGATAGGTTCTACAGGTGCTCCTGGATTAATGACTCTCAGACAGCAACTATTCCCAGTTACTAAAGTGATGACAATATAACTTTAGGACTAATGCCTACATTGACGATCATTGCAGTGTCTTTCTGACTCACCTGTTCCAACTGTGGCCACTAAATAAGAACTATCTGTATTGGTCCTTGGCAGTTACATACTGTTGCTGATGCTGAAGTTGGATCTTTCAATTATTAATGACAAAGCCAGGCTAGAATCCAGAGAAGTGACAGCATGTACAAATAAGAATATATGTAGCTCATGTGGAATAATACAATTTTATTTATTGTTAATCAGGGCTTTTTTTTGTCATAGAACGCCCAGAACGGAGTTCCGGCACCTTTTTTGGATGGAACCTTGTAGGGTAGGCAAGGCGGGTTGTATAACGTGTGTGAATTCCGGCACCTTTTTTTTTTTTTTTTTTTTTTTTACAAAAAAAGCACTGTTGTTAATTAAAATATAGGGAAATTGTGAGCCCGTGTGTTCAGCAGTGAAAGCAATTGAAAAAGCCTAGGTGAGCAAAGGTTATCCATGATTTCCTATCTTTTCTACAAAATTTGCTGTATTTCCTCTGGAAATAGATGGCAAAGTTCATACTTCTAAAAAGCAAGGAGGTCAGATCTGTCGAGAATTACATCTCATTCACAAACAGCTAAGCTACTTCAACACTTCATGTCCAGAATACTCTTCTAATCTTCTTCAAACGAGAAAATAGTGCCAAAGCTGCTTACGGTAAAAGAAAATGTTCATAAAGGCCTCTGCATCTTTAAATCAATCCTTAAAATACTTTTTATTGTTCTTATTGATTGATTAGAGAAGCCTGTGATCTTGCACCATTTCCTCATTACCTTGGTATAAATAGTAATTCTGGCAGACTCGTTGGACTCAAGTCTTTTGAAAATTTCAGTAAAATGAGCAACAGGAAAATGTACTCTGGACTCTTATGTTTTGGCTGATCAGTGGAACAGAGCAAGGCATACATGCTGGAATTTATGTTAGAAACAAATCAGCCCTTCAAAAAAAGAAATTCTATCAGTTAGATAGTATCTAGAATTGTTGCTCCTTATGAAAATCTCAGTCAGAAATGCTGATTGTGGGAAACTGTTCCATTTCGTATTAAGAATGATATTATAGAACATAGAATAACAGGGTTGGAAGGGACCCTGAAGGTCTTCCAGTCCAATCCCCTGTTCAAGCAGGAGACTACCATTTCAGACAAACGATTGTCCAGTTTCTTCTTGAAAACCTCCAATGATGGAGCACTCAAAACCTCTGAAGGCAAGTTGTTCCACTTATTTAATTGTCCTAATTGTTAGGAAATTTCTCTTAGTTCTAGATTGCCCCTCTCCTTGATTAGTTTCCATCCATTGCTTCTTGTCCTGCCTTCAGATGCTTTGGAGAATAGCTTGACTCCCTCTTTTTTGTGGCAACCCCTGAGATATTGGAACACTGCTATCATGTCACCCCTAGTCCTTCTCTTCATTAAACTAGACATACTCAGTTCATCATGTTTTAATTAATATCATTTCTCCTCCTAAATCTAATCTAATCTCATCTAATCTCATCTATCTATCTGTTTGTCTATCTATTTTCTTTCTTTCTTTCTTTCTTTCTTTCTTTCTATCTATCTATCTATCTATCTATCTATCTATCTAATAATAATAATAGTAGTAGTAGTAGTAATAATAATAATAATAATAATAATAATAATAATAATAATAATAATAATAATAATAATAATAATAATAATAAAGTTGGAAGGGACCTTGGAGGTCATTGAGTCCAACCTCCTGCTCAGGCAGGAACCCTACACCATTTCAGACAAATGGCTGTCCAGTCTCTTCTTAAAAACTTCCAGTGTTGGAGAATTCACCGCTTCTGGAGGCAGGTTGTTCCATTGGTTAATTGTTCTAACTGTCAGGAAGTTTCTCCTTAGTTCTAAGTTGCTTCTATCTATCTTATATTTTATGTGCTCATAAGAATCTGGCAAGTGGTCAAAGTTGGGAAAAAAAGTTCCACTCTAAGGGAAAACAGGGTATGTTTAATAGCTCCTAAAGTGAAGCCCTGTGTACAGAAAGTCCAGTAGGAGCAAAAAATAAAAATGGTATTAAATGAAGCAAAAATAATCTTTACAATGAAGATTGGAGAGACTCTTCTCTCGTGAGCTTTCCCAATGTGGATAACCAAAATAAGAAGTTTAGCTTTAATTGACTGTAATTCTCTACAATTGGTTTTTTTTAATGTAGCCACAGGCTTATAGGTCTGAAGTTGTATTTTCTGTTAGTTCATTCAAGCGTGGAATTTTATGACCATGCTAAGATGCTGTCAATTATTTAAACCTAGAGAATAGATGCCCTTAGCGGAGGCTACAGATTCAGGGCTGTGTAATGCTACTTCCTTATCTCTCTCCATCCTTCCACAGTAAAATACAGAATCAACATGCTAGAATAACAATTAGAGCTTTGGCATCTCCCCCCTTAGAAATATCAAAGCTGCTGTGTTACATTTCAAAGACTGTTTTGTAGTTTCTTCCCACTCTGAATGATACTCGACTTTCCCTTTTTATTATTCTGCATCCTTATCAGTTGTAAAGCAATTATTTCTGCATTTCAGATCTTCTGTGAATATACAAACAGGCTGAAATTATCTTTGATTAACTTGCTATAAAAGGCCTATGAAACCCTGAAGGTCTTGCTTTTTGTTAATTTAAATACAGGAGATTCAGTGTAATCTGCTAGTTTAAGAATTAAAATGGTGGTTAGGTCTTCTCCACTTGTTGATTCTTGTTGAAGACATTTTGCTTCCCATGCAAGAACTGAAGAAGCTTCATGAATAAGAAGCAAAACGTCTTCAAGCAAAACAAAGCAAGTCCACTTGCCTTTTGAAAAATCACCTTTGGGACTAGTCCCTATAGTTTTCTTTGCAGCAGAGAAGTTTCAGAAGTGGCTTGCCATTGCTTTCTTCTAGAGCTGAGAGAGAGTGATCGGCCCATAGTCACCCAGTGAGCTTTGTGCTTAAGGCAGAACTAGAATTCACAGTCTCTTAGTTTCTAGCCTGGTGTCTTAACCACTACACCAAATTGGTCTTTTATAGATATTTAACTGCTTCTTATTTGACTGTCTTTAGCTATTAGCCTCAAATACTGTTTGTGCTAAATTCCCACAATGTAGACTGGTTATTATTTGATCGCCTTTATAGCCTCAAATATTATTTTGTAAGTCGCATTTGTTGGTTATTAAGTTTCATTTTTGGTATTTCAGTCCCAGAACACCTAAGCCAGTTTAATAATCTATAGAATTCAAGGCTGCAATACAATTGGTGCTGTACAAGACCCTAGTTTGTAATACTAGTTTAATCAAACTGCCTAATGAGACACTAAATCCATTTTTAAACCTGATTATGCATAAACATAAAGATGAACATTTTTGAAATTTTATCCTACCCAAAGCAGCAAGAGATACCTATATCTCTTCAAGTAGCAAGTTTATAGCTGTGGAGATATATGTATAAAGCTATAGAGTTATATCTGTTTATGTGCACAGATTTTCTCAAATAGATGACAGGAGTTTCTAGGCTTTAATACTAATGCTACATTCAGATCCCATTTATAATGCGCTTGTTTCCAATCATGACAAATTAGCATATCATGCTTCAACTCCTGACCACACAGATCACAGAAATACCGAGTAATAGCATGGAATAGATTAACTTCAAACTGCAAATTAATATCACACTGAATTGTAAAAGATAAAAATAAGCAAGCAGACAAACAAAACCTGACTGAGATTCAAAGGACAGAGAACAAGAATTAAATAAAATCTAAGTATGATCGTGTGGAAGAGAAAGAAAAATCTTATTAAAAATATCTTATTAAATGCAGTGTTCAGACAAGAACATTAATTTGAACCTGGGCAACAGAATGAAAAAGGTAAGAAGTCCAGGCATCTGCGATTAGGCTCCATGTTTCAAAAAAATAATTTATCCAAAAACAAAAGCACATTTATTCAATAACCAATAATGCAAATGATTAAAATCTTTCTTTTCTTGAAAGCAAATCAGTCAAGTCAGCTGCAAGCAACCACTGTTGTCCATTAAGTGATTTTATGATAGGGGGAAGAAGAAGTATCAGTCACCTTTGCACAGATTCAAAATTAAGAATGGCAAACAAAGCAGGTGTTGTCCAAGTAAGGCAGGAATCAAGACTCAGGAGATAGAAATCAAGAAAAAGGAAAAGGATAAACTGCAGAATTCTTTCTTAGGTTGAGAAACAGAATCTAAGGCTAACCATGTGTAAGTCTGTCATAAATACAAGTTGGCCTTGACTTTTCTGACCAGATATACTGGCAAACTGATGATGCAATCTAGGTAGGATCCTTGAAGCAAGTGCTTAATCTTAAAGTGGAATAAAATTGCTATTGACCATAAGCAAGTCCTACAAATGAACACCTTTTAGCATAATGCCAGTTCTATGTCCAGGACCAAAATTTTGGAATTTCACCATCATCCTGAAATCCTGCAAAACCTTACAGACTTCTGAGATGGCAAAATTTGAGATAGCTTTCTAAAGAGGGTGGAATTGACCACAAAGTAAAGATTCTGTCTTGACTGTTAATGCTGTCTAGGCTTTCTTTGAGAGGAAGGCATAGAATGGAAAAATGATGGTTAAAATGCATGATTCAAATTTCTGAGGACTTTAGAACCAGCCTTATGAGGTAGATCAGGCAGGAAACATTAGCAGATGAGTTAATTCTACTTTATTGTAAAGCTATATTGAGAAATCTTGCAAGAATGAAAGAACATCTTCCCATCCCTCCCTGCCCAAAGTCTCATTTACATCCCCCTAAACTAGGGTGGATCTCTTTTGGGCCTTTTGCCTTGTCCACATTTCTGCTGTGGGCTCAGTTGCCTTTTATCTGATCATTACCTTGGTTGCATCTCTCTCAAGGTCATTCCCACATATCACATCTAGCTTGAGATTTTTCCTTATCACAAAGCACTTTACATTGTAGGAGGTAAATCTTATCCATTTCCTACATTGAAGTACAGGAGCCAGCAACATCTGTCCCTCTGGATACTTCTGAATCAGAGCTATCAGGCACCCTATGCAATAATTCTAATGGTGAGAGATGCTGGAAGTTGAAATTCAGCCACATCTAAAAGGACACCTGTAGTACCCCCTCTGCTCTTGCTGGTGTGGAAAACAATGTTCCTCCAAGTTTCTGTGGCTCACAGAGTTTTAGTCATACCAAAATTTGTCAATTTGACACCATCGTTGCAAAAGCTTCCACTACAGTTCCAGGTGCAGTTCCAGGTCCTGGTTATCACCTTTTAAGCTGCAGATGTCACAGGGCTAGGTAGCTTGCAGAACCATCTATTTATATAATAATAATAATGATAAAGTTGGAAGGGACCTTGGAGGTCATCTAGCCAACCCCCTGCTCAGGCAGGAAACCCTATACCATTTCGGACAAATGGCTGTCCAGTATCTTCTTAAAAACTTCCAGTGCTGGAGCATTCACTGCTTCTGGAGGCAGGTTGTTCCACTGGTTAATTGTTCTAACTGTCAGGAAGTTTCTCCTTAGTTCTAGGTTGCTTCTCTCCTTGATTAGTTTCCATCTATTGCTTCTTGTCCTGCCTTCAGGCACTTTGGAGAATAGCTTGACTCCCTTTTCTTTGGGGTAGTCCCTGAGATATTGGAACACTGCTATCATGTCCCCCCTCATCCTTCTCTTCATTAAACTGGACATTCCCAATTCCAGCAACCGTTCCTTATATGTTTTAGCCTCCAGTCCCCTAATCATCTTTGTTGCTCTTCTCTGTACTCTTTCTAGAGTCTCAACATCTTTTTTACATCGTGGTGACCAAAACTGGATGCAGTATTCCAAGTGTGGCCTTATCAAGGCATTGTAGAGTGGTATTAATACTTCACGTGATCTTGATTCTATCCCTCTGTTAATGTAGCCTAGCACTGTGTTGGCCTTTCCCCCACCAAGAGTCTCTTCCTATTCCACCACATCCAACAGGGTCAGCATATTCAAGGTCTCCTCTATCAAACAGTATCATCTTATGGGACTGAAGAGATACACCTTCCCATTGCACCATCTGCCCCTTTGAAGATTTGAACAGGTCAATCCTCTTGGCTTTCTTCCCAGACATTAGGACCAGGTTACTACAGGAGTTGAATATGCATGCATTTATATCATGAATTTCTTATGTGATATCTTGCTTTTTGTATTGGTTTATTTTTAACTTCGTTTTTTGGTCTTGTTTATGTATTGCTCCTTGGCTTGTTAGCTGATCAGAGTTGTGTCTTTAAGATAGATAACCGTACAAATCTTCTGAATAAACTAACAGGTGTAAACAATGGTACAATAATCAAGTTTGAACTTACACTTTGCATGAACACTGTTCTCAACAGTATAATGTCTAAATTGGCATGAGGGACTTATTACTAAAGTAAATAATGCCACACTTTTGACCTAGCATCATGTAATGTTGGTAACGCTTAAGTAAGAAATTATGGATAAAGACAGAGAGGAATAAATGTTGGGTCTTAAGGCACGCTTGAGGTAAATTGCCTCTGCAAGCATTGGTGTTTCTTGTGCTATCTTCGCTCAGACTGACCGTCACTCTCATTAACCTGCAAATAGCTGACAATGCACGTTTTAATCCAGCTGGACACAAGTGTGAAAAATGCAATGGCCATGGTCGATGTATATTTGAGAACAATCCATCATCATTTATAATGTGCACCTAGGTGAAATTTGCATCTCGTCCAAATTTAAGAAATGAAAGTGTCCAGCTAGTTCAGTTGGGTGTGTATTGTAATGTGATGCACAACTAAATTTTCATCAGTTCTATGTCTAGAACTGAACAACATGCCAACAATGTCAACCCTGTCTCCAAGAATAATTTTTAAACCAGCTAGAGAAGAAAGGCACGGTGTCCACAAAACTGCAGGGCTCCATCCACTCTTTCTAACATCTGTTCTCACAATGACTTCCTGGAGTTTTGAAAGAAAGAATTGCTTCTTTCTAGAAGAAAAGGTACCAGCTTGGACTGGGCAGGTGAAAGTTCTCCCCCCACCCCATGTCCTCTGAGCGTAATGGTTTTATAATTTGTATTTATATTTTCTCCTCACCAGTAATTCAGTTGCAGAGGCTGTATGCATAAGGCTAATAAAATTATCACACTGAGTATATTTAAAGGCCTTTCAAACGACCCATTATCATACTGTATAAACTTCTGTCAGAATAAATGGGTAGTGATGATGAACTGTGCCTTGCTTCTTGCTCCAGAGGGGGGGAGAGAGAGAGAGAGAAGAGAGAAAAGCAAAGCAACAGCAACAGACTTTTCTCATTTTACCAAAGGCAGAGCTGATGAAATGCAGCTGCCCATGAAAGGCTTCTAGTCCAAATATCATTCCATTCATTTTCATTACTGAGATGGCTGGGTCTACAAAACCAATTGTACCAATTGAAATGCAGCAGTAAATCCAATTAGACAGGAGAGGTAGATTCTGCTTCCCCTTTGCTAGGGAACATTAAAGGTAGCCTAATAGAACTCAAAGTAGTTATTCCAGATTTACAACTGAGCTAAGCAGGGTCAGCATTTTGAAGAGTGACAGCAGTACACAATGCTTTTATATGCAAACTTGTTGCAATGTTGCAGAGGAAAACCAGAACCAAGTCCACGTACTGTCTGACAAGGCTCATGCTCACTTCCTATTTAGTCCAGCATAAGGAAGTCCCACCTACTGTTTCTGATGCTATGATTGCACAATGTCATCCTCAACCCATCCTGGCCTCTCTTTTCTTGCTCTGGCTAGTTTATTCCAACTCATACTGCCCCAAGTTTTGGGTTTTTTTTTATGGGACTCGGCATTTTTTGATAGCTGTTTTGAATGTTTCTGATTCTTTTTAATATTTGTTTTTATTGGCCATGGCCCCATTGTGAAAATCCATAAGTGTTCCAATGCATGAATCTGGATTGATTTCTTTTTCATGATCAACAATACTGCCCTACATAGGTTACACATCAATATTCACCGAATACAGCTAGGTTTTCATACCAATCCTTCTTTTCAGTGTACTGAGTAGATCTTTCCACCTAAAAGATGAGATGATGTCTTCTTAAAAGAAATGATCCATTCAGTCAGGGGTGCCAAACTGCTGGCCCATGGGCCAGATGCATCATAGCAAAGCTGCGCCCACCCCATTGCTGGCAATGACAAAAAAAGTCACAATACGTTGCGACACGTCACATGATGTTGCAAGTTTGACACCCCTGTATTAGGTCATCAGAAATCCTGTTACCATATCAAATTATTGAATCAATGTATAAACTTACCCCAAGAGAGAGAGAATTAAGTGCTAATTTATCTTGAGTTCCTTAGTAGAGTTTGCCTATAGAGCAGTAACATGCCAAATATGTCTTTTGCATATTTGCCAATAATGTTCTTGAATTTAATGAAAAAGAATTTTCAACATGTCTTTGAAAAGGCAAAGATAATGACAATGAAATCTTCATGACTAGACTGCATTGCTTTAGATATGAAGTAGATAAGTGCTTGTCTTTCACCTAGAATAATTTCTTAACCATCTGATTTCCTATACTAACTAGGACTATTTATGGAAAGGCTATGAAAGGCAGTAACTACTTCATCACTTTGCAACAATAAAGTAAACACAGAAATATTACTGAAAGATATTCACCATCAAAGCTATTTAAAGTATGAGATTTAAAAAAAAAGTCTTTTCTAGGGAGCGAAAGCTTAGATAATTTGAAAGGGATATTTTGACCTACCACTAACAAAGTCCAAATTAACCATTTTCGAAGGATGTTGCCTGATAATTGAGTTCAGTAAAATCAGGATCAGGATATTCTATACTATGACAGCACATAATAAGTCTTAACTGTCTCTGCTGAGCAACGTCGAACTTGGTTTAAAATTATTCTTGGCTCCTGAGGCTATTAAGTCTATTTTGCTTCTGAACCAAATAACATTTTCTAATTTTTTAAATTTATGAATAAAAATAGCAACAGAGGTGCAATTCTATTAACTTCTTTGTTTCTTATTTCTTATTCAATCATTATACTCAAAAATTCTAGGGAAAAGGCATAACTCAGTAGCAGAAGCTTTGATTTGCATACAAAAGATCCCAGATTCAAACCTAGATGAAAATAATTCAGAGCGTTATTTGGAAATAAATGCAGATACCTCCAAATCAACCTTGATTCTTGTTAACTGCATCCAGGGACCCATGTAGCATCCTTATCAACAATATAAAAGTAGCTTACCACTGCCTTTTGAATTCATATTCTATTTCTTACCTGACTTTATAGCAATAAAATATTATGGGCCTCTAATCTTTCTTAAACAACAGAAATGATTGGTGAAATCCAGTGCTTTAATTCCAAATTGTCTACATCTACCCATAAAAAAAATGAAAAGTAAGTAGGATTATAGGCTAGTGAAAATGTGGGGGAGGGGAGCAGAGGGAGACACAAGTAGTATTCTTGAAAATTGGTTTCTTGTATCAGGTTATGCTACTCATGATATCCATGGTCTAAGTGAGTAATCTTTCCCATCAGTCATTTTACAGGGAGATTCCAAATATACTCTCTACATTCCCATTAAAGTTCTCATCCCCAAAGATTGGAGACTTGTAGCCAGCCAGTACTGGGATGAATTGACAAATAGTCTGATTTGGAACAAAGCAGTTTCCCACCAAGGGATGGCAAACCAATTGAAATGTTACCTTTGCAGCAATGTGAGAAAAGCTAGATGCGTGAATAAGGATGGAAGATGTATATACAGCTAGGCCTTGACTTACAACAGTTCGTTTAGTGACTGTTGAAAATTACAACGGCACTGAAAAAGTGACATATGACTGTTTTTCATACTTATGACCACTGCAACATCCTCATGGTCAAGTGATCAAAATTCAGGCGCTTGGCAACTGACTCATATTTAAAATGGTTGCAGTGTCCCGGGGTCATGTGTTCCCCTTTTGCGACCTTCTGATAAGCAAAGTCAATGGAGAAGCCAGATTCAATTAACAACCCTGTTACTAACTTAACCACTGTAGTGATTCACTTAACAACCGTGGCAAGAAAAGTGGCAAAATGGGGCAAAACTCACTTAACAAATATCTCATTTGGCAACATAAATTTGGGACTCAATTATGGTCATAAGTCGAAGACTACCTGTAATTGGTTTTCTGGAAGAGTTCTCCTGAATGAACATGTGAAGAATTCCTGAGGTAAAAGAGTTGGCACAAATGATAAGGCAAAGAAGAGGTCTGTGAGCAGCAGCAGCAGCTGATGCAGGCTATTAAAATCAGAAAACAAAGCCAACTACAATAATTGTATTCAATAGCAAGTCAAGCAAGGCTGGATCATTATATGTTCAGGCAGTGGAAAAAGTTGCTTCGGTAAAGGATCACAGTGTCCTTTATTTGACCTAATTTGGTTTTAGCATAACTGGACTTGTTTCCAGATGCCATTCATAGCTGTTCATGGTGGCTGTCGCAGTCAGAGGCGCACTAAGACTGCAGCATGCTTCATTAATTCACAAGCAGTTGCCATGGGTCTCTTGCCAAAACTACAGCTCTTCAGTTAAAAGACTTTTTTTTTTAAAAAAAAAAATGCTTATTAAAAAACCAAAGTTAAATCCCACCTTACTTATTTTCCCTTGGCTTCAGTCTCATCTCCTTCAAACAAGATGAAACTTCAAAGGGTGTTGGTGATATAAAAAAGAAGAAAACAGAAGAAGATGAATAGAGCATTTTTGGAGAAGCACGAAGAGGCACTGTTGCCAAAGTCATTTCAGCTGGCAGGAATGTTGGCATCTCCATTTTAATGTATTTCAACCCTCCCTGCAGATTTTCACTGACTGATCACCTACATCTGTCCACCACTCCATTGCCATTTTTCTGTGTATTTGAGGAGCAGACAGGTGGTAGCCTTGAGGCAAACTTTAGTTGAATGAAAATTGGGCCTTTTCCCCTTTCTGAAATTCTGGACTGCATGCAACAATTCAAGTGAAACCAAGCCCTTGTATTTTACCTTTATGGTTAGAAGAGTAACAAAAAAGCAAATGCACCAAAAGCTGAAAGCCCTAATGGAGTCAACAGATTGCAGCCACCTCCAGCTCTTTCAAATCATAGGTTAGCAGTCAGCCTTCTAAATCCTGAATGACTTTGATCTGACTTAATCAATAAAAACTAATAAAACATGTATTAAGTTTATACTTGTTTTATTTTTATTCATTTATTTTTTGCTTCTTGTTTTGTTTAATTCTGCTAGCTATTATAAGTGTTGTTAGTGGTATATCACTAGAGAGTTAACCTGATTCATTGAGGCTAGGGGTTCAGAGCCTTCTACAGTGACTTTTGCTTCTACTATAAACTAACCAGGATAGTCATGTTAGAAGTTCAGTCATCACCTCGACTGAGAATGAATTGTACTGGACCACTGGCCTTCCCCAAGGCCCTCAGTACCTTCCCTGTCAAGGAAATGTGGATCCTATAGATCCTATCTTTTCTTCTTTCTTCACAGTTACAATGCATTCTACATGGGGCTGCCCTTGAAAAGTATCCAGAAACTTCAATTAGTTCAAAATACAGCAGCCTGCCTTGTTTTGTGCAAGTTTAGATTTGCACTAAATCAGCTTGAGATGCAGACAACACAGACTCATCCCCAACAGCCTGAGCCTGTCTTCAACAGTGAAGGGACACAGGGCAGAAAACATCCTGCAGCCAAGAAAGCTCCACACACATTTGCACTACTCAGGTGAATCTGAGGACACAGATAAACCTCAAATGGCTTCAATGACTCTCTAGAAGAATGCAGATGATTATCTGTCTGCAAGGAATCCTTCCATTCCCCACCATCTAGTCAGAGCTGAAGAAATTTTTGGATGAGAAGCAAAATGTCTTCAAAGAAAAACAAGGAAGTCCAGTTGCCTCCTGAAAAAGCAACTTTGGGGCAACCACGACCTGGATGACTGAGAATCTCCATAGACGTTCAATCATACATTGAATGAATATCTATGACATTTAGATTTGCACGTTTGCATGTTTCTCCTGGTGCATTGGCTGCCAATTTGCTTCTGGTTTCAGTTCAAGGTGCTGGTTGACACCTTTAAAGCCCTACATGGCCTGGGGCCAGATTGTTTGAAGGACTGTCTTTTCTCAGTTACATCTACCTGACCCACCAGATGCTATGGGTCCTCTCTCCTAAGAACATTCATCTAGTGGGACCAAGAAGAAGGGCTTTCTCCGTGGTAGCTCTTTCCCTATGAGATATCATCCCTGCAATAAAAGATTGGTCCCCACCTTGACACTCTTTTGAAAGACCCTTAAGGCATGGTTTTACCAGCAGGCCTGGGAATCCCAGGGTGAAATGGTGCCCATTGAGTGATTTGTTGCCATGGGGGGTAGGGGTTTAATTAGGTTTTATATTGGAGTTTTATTTTTGTTAAGCCATGGAGTCACAGTGAGTAAGTTGGGTGGCCATATACATTAATCAACAAACTAATAAAGAGTGCGAAACATATAGAAAATTCCTGACTGTGATTCCAATCAACATTTCAGCTTCTCATCTTCTTCAGGGACCAATCTATGATAAGTCCACATGTTGCTATGCCTTAACAACTAGGATTCAGAAGTTTGCTATCTGAAGGCAGTATGTAGTCCCTGTAAATAATCATTATTGAATAGGCTAGCACAAAGTCCATTTTCTTTGGTGCATTCAATTTGTCCTAACTTGCTGTGGATACATTATATTTTTAGGTGATCCAGTTGTTTTTAATGATATCATTGATCTATAGCTTTTATGTTATTGTTTTCCTTTGTGCTTTATATTTTAAAACAAAATTTCAGATTCTGAAGGACAATGAAATGCAGTAAATAAAACAGACTATGTGAATTAAGGGGATATGTAGCTTATAATGAAAAATAGCACACATGCACTTTAGTGTAAACAGAGTCTCCATATGCAGATTATAATTGTTTTACATCTTACAAAAGGGATGGTTGGAAAAGTTTGAGTTTGTGGCTCAGTCCCAAGCCTCATTACCTGGCTTCATTTAGCGCACAAAGCCAGGATGGACAACCTGTTCTCCCCAAGGCTACATGGAAATCCAAAATGTCTTTCATGTTCATCTCTTTGGTTCCATTTAAACTACAATTGCCAAAAATTACCAAGATTCCAATGCAAGCTTCCTATCATTTCAAGGTGAAAAAGTAACATAAACTATAAGTGTGAACATAAAAATTGAAACTTCAGGAACATGTCCCCAATTCCCCAAAGAAGAGGGCACTATCAAGTTTGAATCACTATGATGCCTGCCAGCTTCTATCACTAATCAACTTGCCATAGAAGGGGGGAGGGGTAGAAAGTGGAGGGAGGAAATGGAATTCCAAGAAGCCATTCACGGACTGCAAAACACCAAGGTCACTACTGCAGGTACTCAACGGAGAAGTGAACTGTTACCATAATAAAAAGAAGTATTACTGTTGGACAATGTGAACATTGTGGGGGCAAGGGAATCTACTGTTTAACTAAGCAAGCTTTCGCGTGGGAAAACCCAGAGCTGGTTTTGCTTCTTTAGTTCCGAAATGGTGTATTCAATAAAGTTTTACCTTTTGAGACTCAATTGTCTTGAGGAATCCTTTTGTTAGGTTGGCTAGTTGGCTAGTTGGACTATTGTTGAAAATGTTAATTTGTGAAACTATATCAGTAGGAATCTCACTACTTACTGTACCCCCCCCCCAAACTTTGGCTGGTACAGTACCAAACTAACCCATAAACTGTCTCTGTCTCTGTCTCTGTCCCTGTATTTCTTTCAGTGTCTGGAAATCATAATAAGGAGAATGAGAGAGGTAAGTCTGGTTCAACTTTGACTGGAAATTTTAACCTAAGCCTTTCCACTTTTAGATTAGTGTCCTAATCAATGCTTTACACATTCTCTATGCAAAACTGAAAATATCCCATCCTTATGGACCATACCCCCTTTTAAAAATTGTGTGTAGCCATTTTCTCCTGCCAAATTTAACTTAAAAAGAAGGAAAATACTTGCCAGGAATAAATTAGTTAACATGTGTTATTTTGGCAAAAAACTTGTATGTAAATAGATATTAGCTCATAGATCATTTTTCTAACTGTGAAATATTTAAATGCTATTTATGTCATAAATGGGATCATACTGTATGTGTATGCAAGATGCAGCCAGTAAAGGAGATCCAGTATTTAGTATCCAAGGCTGTTATCGGTGGGATCAGTTGCTTTACAGGGGGAATGCAATCAGGAGTTTTCTCTGCATTTTTTCTCCTTAAGATTTCTCCTTCAAATATGTTTGGAAGAAAAGTTATTGTAAGCTATACAATCAGGTTTCTACAAGAGTTCCGATTTTGCAAAATAAACCAACTATAACAAATTAATGTCTGTTGTGGCACAGTGAAGTCTTCCAGGCCCAATTTATTATGCTGGTTTTTGCCTAAAAAGCGCTCTGTGATGTGGGACTAGGATGCACCATAAGCCATCATTACCAATAATGATTCTGTCCATCCAGCCCAAACATCAAAGGTCCTACTTTCACAAGTAGTTCAATGGGGAGGATTGGATCAAAAGGCAGCTTTCAGTAGTAGCCTCTGCAATATGAAACACATTACCTCCAGAAATTTGATTAGTCTCTATCCTGGGGCGATGGTGTGTGTGCCCACAGAGAGGGCTCTGCATGCCACCTGTGGCACGCATGCCATAGGTTCACCACCATGGATCTGGGGTCTATTTCCATATCCTTGTGCTAAAGCAATTGCACTTTTGGTGCAAAGACATACTTAGATGAAGCTCCAAATGATCTTCCATGTCTTATCTGGAAATAAAAGCTAACCAAATCTAATTTTCTATCATGCCTCTCTTCTTTTTACAGAGAGGAATGTGAAGAAAAGGAAATGTGATATATATGACATTTCTTGATCAAAGCTTGTTGCTTTTGTAACCAAGCAGAACATTAATTCTGATCAAAAGGTTTCATAAAGCACTCGAGACTAAAAGCATTTTCCAGTAAGGGTTTAGGTGTTTCTTTTCTATCTCACACATTCCATTGTGTATCTCATATGCATATTTTTAATGATCTGAAAGACAGACTGTACTTTGCCAGATTTAAAAAACAGAAAATAAAATGTTTACTTCCTCTTCTCTTCTATAATTGTATTTTGCAGTCATAGTCTAGCAGTTTATTCTAACTAAAGTTCCTGGGAGTTTTGCCAAGCAACCATGGAATAAAAATCAATTTAACAACTGCAGGGTGTCAGATAGTAATCAAAATCCATTTTGTTTCATTAGAAAAAAAAATATATATGCCACTATTTTAAGACTTACTGTCATTTAAATGTGATTCCTTAAAACATCATCATCTTTGTTTCAGACTCATGCAGAAAAATGAGCTATTTTAATTATGTGCATTTTCCAAGTCATTTTCCAAGTGCCTACAGCTTTAGTATTTAATAAAACATATAGCTTATTCTTAAGGTAGTTTCTTCATTTTTTCTAAGGGTATGACTTCCCTTCCCTGTCCCAAATAAACAAAAATAAGATTGAGTTGCACATTTCAAAAAACAACGTATCTCAGATATATTTATTATTTATTCCTTTATGCTTCTTAATAAACAGAAGTTAGGATCTTGGGAAGTACATCATAACTGAAAGGAGATGAAAGATAGATGAGATTACAGTGAGCAATCAGAAGACAGAGTGGGAAAAATTATTTTCTTAAATGTAAGTTTCTGGGCTGGGGGCACTAACAAATTCTTTTCATCATAGCACTACATATAAAATAGTCAAAGGCTTTTCAAATAAAAATTAGGAGAAGTTTAAAAGATTCTTGAAAAGAGAAAGTTTACATAGTCCTATGTTCTACAGATGATCACATTCCTCATTATTTAGCATTCCTCAATGTTGTGAAGCAAGGCCTGCTTCTTTGGAATGTGTGTGCAACTCATATACAAAAAGAGTAGCAATTGCATTACAATGTTTCATTTGCCTATTTTGTCTATTTTGATCCCCCCCCCACACACACCTGTGGATATTGTTCATCTCTGATTGTCACTTTAGAGCTTCCACATCCGGGCTGCTCAAATTTGCCCAATCATTAGATGACAGAAAAGATCTAGAGTTTTTTCTGTAAATCTTTGCCTTTATCTAGTGGTTGACTAAATGTATCATCCTAATCCTTGTTATGCATCAACCAAGCAAATATCAGTTCAGGAGAAAAAACGTATTTGGTATCCTAAAGAATGTTAAAAAATGATAGTTTTCTTAATGTATAAGAAAGAAGAACCAGCTTAGGGTAGTGGTTAAGGCGCCAGACTAAAACTTGTGAGTTATTGTAGAAGAACAGGCAAGCTGGAGAGCAGAGTTAAACACATCATTAGCTTAAAGTCCTTGTGCTATCACAAATGCTCCAAATTCTCCTGAATTCCATTGACTCTGGTGCCAGTTTACTGTTGAACTTTATTTGACTAGATTCTTGTATATAGACTTGAAGAAATCTTTTATGCTGCAAACTTATGAATGATCCTGATTTTTTGTGTCTGACATTAATCATACACTTCACTCCACCCCCAGCTCTGCCTGCTGTTCTCCTATAGTCTGGGTGTCAAATTTGCCACATCACGTGACGTGTTGTGACGTATCATGACTTTTTCCCCCATTGCTGGAGCTGGGGTGGCGTGGCCTCAGTATGATGCAACCAGCCCACGAGCTGGCAGTTTGACACCCCTATCCTATAGTTATTATACCTTAGGCACAAAGCCAGTGGAATGACCTTGGGCTAGTTATTCTTTCATAGCCCTAGGAAGAAGGAAATGGCAAACCGCTTCTGAAAATCTGCTGAGACTTGTCAAGGAAGCCACCAGGATTCAACATTGACTTAAAGGCATAAAATATAATAATTGTATATTTATTTTTCTTGATTAGAGCAAACTAAGTCTTAGCATCAGAAACAGTTTAAAAGTTACAGCCCAAGATCACAAAAACATTTTCAGGGTGCTTTCCTTTTATTATGAAATGATCACAAAGAGGCTCACCTGATAGGAATTAAAGGAAGTTAATTTCTTTAGGCAGTACTGATTTTTTTTTCATCTTGCAAAGTAAACTCTGCTTCCAGCTTTTATTATTCCCATTTATTTCTGTTTAATTTATGCTTAAATACAAGCATTGCATCATGTGTTTATGGACAACAAGGGCTATGATAGGCTTAGCTGAATATTAATGAGAAATGACTCTGGGAGATCAGCATTGAAATAGAAGCTGAGACTTGTTGTTGTTAATTGCGAAGTCGTGTCCGACCCATCGCGACCCTGTGGACAACGTTCCTCCAGGCCTTCCTGTCCTCTACCATCTTCTGGAGTCCATTTAAGTTCACGCCTACTGCTTCAGTCACTCCATCCAGCCACCTCATTCTCTGTCGTCCCCTTCTTCTATTGCCCTCAATCTTTCCCAGCATTAGGCTCTTCTCCAGTGAGTCCTTCCTTCTCGTTAGGTGGCCAAAGTATTTGAGTTTCAACTTCAGGATCTGGCCTTCTAAAGAGCAGTCGGGGTTGATCTCTTCTACGACTGACTGGTTTGAACGCCTTGCAGTTAATCCCTAACTCTTCCAGTACACTTGTTGAAAAAAATGTTGGTAAAGAAACCCATTTTCTTTTAATTGAACCAGAACTAGATACATTAGTACAAAATGGAAAGGGAGGAGAAAACTAGTTCTATGGGTTGTCTCTACTGCTCTTATTGATATAGCTTACCTCCAGATAGATAGACCAGTGCTTCTCAATCTTGGTAACTTTGAGATATGTTCTCAGGATGGATGTGCTGGGGGAAAATTCTAAGAATTAAAACCTACCCATTTGGATTTATCTGGTTGGAGAACACTGACTTAAAGGGTTAATTCATGAAGGCTAACTTCCTATTCATCTTGGGTAATTTTAAGCCTTGGAATACTAGGATTCTAAATTATGAAGAGAACCTACACTACACTACACTACACTGGCTCTCTATAAGATTTGTAAATATTAAATTACTAGATAGCAGGTTAGAAAGGAAATTCAGCTTTTAGAATTTGCTTCATTCTGTTATAAATAATTTCCTAAAATTCTTAATATTTAAAGCAATATATATCTAAACAGCAAGCATTGAGACATTTTATGTGCAAACCTCTATCATCTTGTGTTGCTTTTTTTTCTTTATAAAAGTTGATCTATATTGAAATGGTTAGATTAAAAAGAAGGCTTGTAGGTGGAAAGGGCATGGCTGAAAATGCATTGCTTTGATAAATGTGATAATTAAGGGAAGTGAATTTTGCTGTGCTGGAGTGTTGAGCTTCATCACACTGACATGAACTCAGAGTAAATTTGATAATGACTTTCCTAGAATTATTCAAGATTTATAAGACTGTGAACACCCAATCATCTTCCCTATATACCGCACATTGCAAGCAAGTGCAACTGGGAGTCATATTTTTGATATCATCTCTCTTCCATCACCAATCATCTTGGATTCCAATATTAAGAAAAAAATAATAGCACGTCTACACAACCTGACAGAAAAGCAAAGCTCTGTTGGCAGTTTACAATGAGAAAATATCAAAATACAACCCAAATTGACGATATAAAGCTATAGTATTAAATCTCAGCAGCAAGAAGGAAACTTTATATCAGAAGATAGGTCTCCAAGGTCTTTAAATTTTGGCAGCAATATCTTGGTCTCTGATAAGGCATCATAGGGATTACAGGATTTTTGGATTTTTGTGTGTGTCCAATTTTGGAGAACGGAATCCAGGCGCAGAGCTTTTTTATTCTACTCGTATAAAAATCCAGAGGTGTTAGTTTTCAACACAGAAACCTTGGTATCAGAACAGATACAGGCCTGCTGGGGATGTCTAGGGGATGACCTGTGAAAAGCTGGAGATGCTTCTTTTCTTCTCCCCTCCCAACAGGAGATTAGCAGACATCAAGATCTTCGGGCTCCAAGGGCTTTCGAAGAAGCTCCCTACTGAGATGGAAATTTGAAACAACTGGCAGCGAACAAAGCTGCTTATCAATATGCAGAAAAGTAACATAATAAGATTAAACCGTTTACAGTTTTTGAAGTGTGTCCAGTTCCAAACACTTTTATTGCTAGACTTAGAGGGGGGTATGAAGTTGGCTAGTAGCACACAAAAAATAAACTCAATTAATATAATTTAGCCTGGAGAAGAAAACCAAGGGAGTACATGATTTGTTGTTCTTCTTTTATTCAGTCGCTGCTGACTTTTTGTGATCTAACGGACCATTTTGCCAGGAATGTTTGTCAATAACTGCTTCTCAGAGTTCTTGTAAGCTCACGCTGGTATCCTCAGTAATAACATCTCTTCTTTTACACAAGCATCTGTGTCTTCTCAGTTCACTCTCTCTTTGTCTTATGTGTCAAGACTATTTAAGCTTTAGCTTTATTATCAGTGCTTTCAGTGAGTACTTTGCTTTTACTTCATCTAGTACTAAATAAAGTCCTATACTTGTGATCTAAGAACTTCTCAACAATCTGCTGCAGCACTACAATTCAAAAACATCATTTTTTTTCTTCATTTCGCCTATCTGATGGGTCCAGATTTCACAGCCATATAGTGCAACTGAGAAAAATCATGGTTTTGACAATATGTAACCTTTACTAGCAGTGTGGTGACTCAGCACTTTATATTTAAATATTTAAATATTATATATATTTCTCCCAATTGTTCATTTCTATTTCATAGCTCCAGTAATCATCCCTGTGAATATTTGAACTTAGAAAGAAAAAAAAATGGTTTGCTGCTTTAATGTATGCTCCACTTATTTGTATAAGTTGGTTTGCCTATTGAGATAATCTTAGTTATTTTAATCCTGAGCAGCAGATTAGTTTGGCATTCTGTATGCTCACCTTCAACAAGAGATTAAGCCTTTTCTGTTTCAAGCAATCTAAATGGTATTATTCTATAAATGTAAACAACAAAATCCTTGTGCACCATGGGTAAGAAACATTAACTATCTCATTAAAAATGTTATTATGTCTTCACATAATTCCTTGTCAATTTAAGATCCGGTTGTTAAATCCAGTTATTAATCAGAACAGACAATTTTTTAAAGAATTAAAAGCAGCTGCATTATATCAAAGATTATCTTATCCAGCCAAGTCTTATGCCTTTAGGACTGAGTGGTCTATTATACCTAGGATCTTATAAATAAATCACGAAGGAGCTATCTTCTGTTACTCAGTCCCTTCATTTTAATAAGAGGTATGCTATTGAGTCACATGATGGTTGTATATAATCCTTATACTGTAGATATCAATCATTGGTAAACCTATCATTTGCTTGCTGATGATAAAGGCATTTAAAGTAATAGGAGGGGGAACCAGAAATGTCATGGATAACAGTAAATTTATTCTGAAACAGTCACCTTAGAGTGAATAAAACATGTTTCAGATCCATATTTCACCAGTTTAATTAATTATTTGTCTAGAATTATATGTTCCTCCACTCCTTTTCTGACCCAATGTGATCTCAATTTAATTTAATAGGTGGTGTAATCAATGTTTTTCACCATTCATTTCTGTATTTCCATATGAGGCTTCAACAAATGGAAAACACTATGGAAAATATTAGTTTTTTACTCACTGTGATAAACAAAAACTAACCATAAAAAAAAATAAAATGGTTCCTTCTCTTGATTCCTATAAAGTTTTCTGATTGTCTTGCCCATTTTGTCAGGGAAATTTTTGTAGGGAAGAAAAACAGGTTGTGTCTATGTGTTAGTGGGAGTGAGTGGGATGCATGAGTGGAAGTGGTGGTGGGTGGGAAGAATGAAGGACCTATGATGAAGTGATCCATTTAGAAATAGGTTGTATCTAGAGTGCTGTTGAAAGCTTTTCAAATGAGACCCCCCCCTTAAATGATCTGATTTTCCAGCTGCTGACACTGCTCTCCAGATTAAAAGCTGTCACCTATTGAAATAAAAAGTACCATACATTTAACTTGCTTTGTGCTACATACGTCAAGAGCAAAAATATTTTCCAGAAAAAATATGACCTGACTTATAAAAACAGATAACAAACGATAGCTTGTCCATGTTTCCAATGTATTATCCTTTCTCTTGTAATTTTTTTGGGGGGATGGGGTAAAATACCATGCTACATTTTTTATAATAATGGAGTTATACAGTATACAGAATGTTGGTGTGTATTTGTGTATACCCATGATTATAGGAAATATTATTATATATTTTTTATTGTTATTTTCCCCCTAAAAAATTTTAGTTTGTTTTTCAATTGAATTGAATTGTACAGCTTATATGTTATATTAAAGATGGGAAAAAATCCTATTTGATCCGATTTTTTTCATATCTCAAAAGCATAGCATTTTAACAGGGCATGACTTTTTGTATCCATTATACATATTCTATGTGTGCATACACCGACACAGACAGAAACAGCCATGCATACAAATATATATATAAAATGCCTAAGGTTGTCTATTGCTTCCCAAACCTGCTCCCAGAATGCAAAAAAAAAGAAAATCTGTGTTAAATTTTTCATTATTTTATTCCATTTCAGATCCAATTAGATGAGGGTGCTCCATCACTTTCACAAGCATATTTGCTACAACATCAGCTGCTACAGATTAATAAGTCCTTTTCCGCTTTCTACTCAGCAGACACTGGTGTTAAATCATATGGTTTGCCAAAAAGGGGATGAAAAAGTGATACAAGAAATGGATGCAAATGAATACCAAGGGAACTCCCTTTTGTGCGATTATAGTAGGAGATTATTAGAGTGGGTGGCTTCCAATCTATTCCTCTGCCCCAAAGGCTTGGAAATGCATCAAGTGGCTGTCACACATCTGTCTTCATTGCCTAACCGAAGGAGACAAGACTATATGCCTCCTGCTGCTTTAATGTGCGGTTGCCACTTTACATCACTGAGTCAGCACCTTTGAATGTGGCTGTGGGCACTGGCTGCCTTGTATTGAATTTTCAAAACTTAATAGTATAGTAGATTGTGAAACAACTGCTTTACCATCTCAGTCTGCCTTTCTAGAACTGAAAGCTGGTGTCCTGTTTCTCTATCTGTTGGGGAGTCTAAACGAAATGAGATCATAAAGAGTGGAGATATTGTATCTTAAGCCATGTGATTTACGAGGAATGTCTGTGAGAATGCTACGATTTCAATTGTTGAAAGAGCTGCCAATGCATTAAGCAGCATGTTGCTTACTTCACTCTTGTCTGTGATCTCTATTTAAAGCTGTTCTAACCATATTAGATCATTGTCCTGATGTTTTTTGTCATCATATGTGTATAATGATGCGTATAATGAACAGGTTTTGGCAAGTTTATGCTGTAATGCACTCAAATTCTAAGGCTGCCATTTAAAGGTTCTGTTTATCTGAAAAGGATATATGTAAATATCCTTTTTAAAATCACAAATAAACCCCCATGTGGCCTCAACGGCTCTCAGAGAATGCTAATGATCAGCTGACTGCAAAGAAATACAATCCTTCCATCACCCTTCACCATCCTATCAGAACCTATCTTTCTATCCCTCCACCATCCAGTCTCAACTGTCAACATCTATCCTTCCATCCTTCCCCCACCATCAGAACTGATGAAGCTTCTTGGATAAGAAGCAAAATATTTTCTTCTTCCTCCTCAAGGGGAAAAAAACAGTTCAGTTGTCTTTTGAAGAAAAAATAGCACCTTTGAGACACTGTGAATGAGAATCTCCACAGATGATTATATGTAAATGTTCTGCTAGATTAAAAATCTTTATATTTCACACACATTTTCTTATGAGTTTTATAAAAAATGTGAGAAAATGTGATCTGATATATTATGGATTTGATTTCTAATAAATGGACAATTCCAATGACTGTGGGTTGGATCAGGAAGAAGAGTAAATTATTTCCTATTCACTATAAGAATGTATCATTCATGGTTATTACCTCATTTTTTGAAATATCTTTCTGACTGAGGCATTAATTCAGCCCAATTCTTAAAACTGCATGATCCGGTGTTTTATTTTCAGGAACTAGAAAGTGGAGATGGTTGTGAGAAACATCTGGCTATTGTCACCTCTGGAGCAACTGTCCATACCAGCATCTTATCTAAAAAATCTTAACAAAACAAGATTTAGTAAGCCACATTGGAGAACTTTACCTTGTTTTTTCTCTCAATTTTCAGAGCAAAGCATTGAGAATACATATTGGACAATTATTGAGTAGTTCATCATCATAAGATGATGAAGGGACCTGAGAGATCTTCTAGTTCAACCCATCCAAACAGAAGACCCTATTCAATTTCAGGCAAATGAATGTCCAGTCTCTTCTTAAAAGCCTCCAGTGAACATTTAAAAACATTTAAAAAATTCCTTTGACTCAATTAGATTTATGGATTATATTTAGCTCCAGAGAGACCTCTTCTTTTCACAGAGGTCAAAATGAAATTCTTCATTCAAAGTAGATTTATAGGACAAGCATTGTGCTTGCATTGATTGGTATAGCTGTTTGGAAAATAAAAGTTTACTTGATATGGTGATATCTCTCTGTAGTTTGAAAAAGAATCCATGGAGAGAAAGAAAGACAAGTACTTGATAAATACTAAGGAACACAGTGTTTCTAATTCTCTTTTACATTTTTAAATTATATATGATAGAAGCAAATAAGTCATGCTCCAGCAAGTGTCTTAAATATTGTGATTTTCCTAAAAGAATTATTACACTGTGTGAATTCTTATTTCCAGATAGGTAAATGTTTTCATGGTGGCTGCAGTGTAATGTTCTATGATACCAAAATCTGATATTAAAAATGCAAATACCTTTGTAAATAAGCAGACTTGTGCTAAACAAATATCTGTTTCCACTGAACAGATTAACTGAGCTGAATGATAAAATTTTCATCTACTAATGTAGTGTAACTTAGTGTGAAAAGAGAGATAAGTGGTAGCTGATACCATGGTGTTCAGGAAACAACAACAACAAAAGCCTGAAGACCACCTGGTGAAGAGGTACAGTGATTAGTATAATCCTGTCTTGTCAATCAAGTGCAATTTTTGTAACATCTTATTAATAGATCACAATTGGCAGCTCATCTGAAAATTCAGCAACTGATACAAATGCTCCAGTCCTTATAGCAATTAAAATATGTTGCTGCTGTATCCTCCTCTAATAATTTAACCTTAATGGATCAGTATTCTATGCTGGTCAATGTCTGAAATAAAAGATTTTAAACTTAAAGCAGTATGTAACATAACATCTTGTACAAAGTTTGAAAATACTATCTATCCTACCAAGGGATCTAACCCTTGGTAGGATGGTGCAGAAAAACATATGAATTATGGATTCCTTCAAAAACTGATTCTCCATATAGCTCACCTGTGGCTATCATTCGGCTGTTCTGCTTTGACAGACAGGAATATTATAATTATATAATTATATATATAAAATTATATAAATTTATATAATTTATATATATAAAATTTGTTTTCTGAGGTTTTCGCGGGTATTTGTATGTAGGTCTTTGGTTATTCGGGTTTTCTCCCGCGTAAAATTGGAAGTGTCTTGGCGACGTTTCGACAAAGTCCCATTCGTCATCTTCAGGCATGAAGCTGAAAACACCAGCCTGAAGATGACGAACGGGACTTCGTCGAAACGTCGCCAAGACACTTCCAATTTTACGCGGGAGAAAACCCGAATAACCAAAGACCTACACACACACACACACACACACACATTAGAAAAAATCTTACCACAGAAAGTACCAATACATAACATATGATCAGTATCTTTGTCTGTTTAGCATCAGATCAACAGTTCCGCATATTTCCACATATATGCTTAAAGACTGCAATATCCAAGTCCTTCCTCCCATAATTCTCATTGTTAGTCATCATCACTTTTCATAACCACTTGATGATGGCTACTGATGGAAGCTGCATTGTTTCTTTCTTCTGTTTCAATTTTATTTAATGTGGATCTTCACTAGACTTTATATAATGGAGAATAAAGATCAACTAAATCCATCACCAGAATTCTGTAAAGCACAAGTAGTAGGTGGTGGTGCAGGTGGTCCTGTGGATGTGGGGTACAGCTTGTAGAAAGTGAACATATCACTGCAAGCATTTTTCCTGCATTTTCTCTTTTACTAACGTAATGCCCATCTGCTGCTGGATGGTATCATTACTGACATGGTCAAGAAGAGAGACACTTAATGACTAATGGAGCAATCACATCTCCCTGATCAGCATTTTCTGGTGGCTGGAGAGACTCAGTGCCATTCAGTGCTAGTAGCTGAACTATCATTTTATACAGTTTTGATTTTAGATGATTGGCATACATGTATTACAGAGCACTCCAGTGATCTCTTTCCCTTCTTTATACAAATGTACATTTATATGCAAACTGGTCCATATGCTTGCACAGACACAGATAGGAGATTAACCAGCTGTTGGGGTAAAGACTTTGATGTAAGGCTTTATATTAAGTGGACATGATTTGGGTAAGATATATTAATACAGTAGATATTGGGAAAACCGACAAGGTTCAATGTATCCTGTAATAAAAGCCTGTTGTGAATTTTGGACCAGCAAACTGAAAACCTGAAGCAGACTGAAGGAAACAGCAGGAAGAACCCAGGACTTTTTAACTGAAATGCTTCCATCAGAGCTTTATGTGTTGTCTGAATAATCAATTGATGCTCTGCAAGGAAGAAATCATTAGCTGTTTTTCAATCTTCATGAGTGGGTGTGTGCCATGGATCACAATTGACTATTAGTTTTTTTTTAATCTGAATTTCACTAAGTTATTGAAACAATGCCATTCTTCCCATCATGAAGTCCATGACTGCCATTGGTTTCCAATGATACCTGGCAAATAGAACACTTCAGGAAGATATGATGGTTTGTAAAGATGTTATTTTTAGAAAAATAGACAAATACTTAAAAGCTTAAGTATATGCTTGTACTTTGTTAATGGATGCCTGTTTTAAGCTAGTGCACAGTTTAGGCTGTTTTCCTAAATGTGAATGTATAAGACTATATTTTGTTATTATTTTTGATTCAGTGTTCATTGAATTGGGCTGCAAACAAGCAATAAAAGCAATGTAATGTTTCATGTCCCATCTAAGTAGAAAACATTTTGTTCAACTTGAGATACATAAGAACATAGATAGAAGCACAGTTCTACTAAGCAACAAATATAGTACTTACATAAGGAACTACCAAAATTTGCTAAATGTCATTTGATCTAATCATGATTTAAAATTACATTTTACTATCTGTTCATAAACTCAGGGCAGAGTATTTTTACTATTATGCTTACAGCTTTAATTGTTAACTTGGTTTTTAAACCTGATTTTACACATTTTAAAAATTCATTCTTTGTAAGCTATGGTTAGTTTAAATTTAGATGTAAGTTACAGGAAGCAATTCAAGTTGAATCGATGAATTATTATAGGAACTACAAAATAATTCTACAGAAAAATTCATAAACGGCTATTTTTTTTAAAAAAAATGGCTGTTTCAGACACTGGATCATTTTGATGTATTATTTTTTTCATCTCTAATATTATAATAATAGAAAATGAGTGGATGAAAGCTGAGGACAGCCTTCTCTTGCAAAAAGAACAAGTTGTCTCCAGATGTTGTAGGGGCTCCAACCCTGAAGTTTTTAAAGAAGAGATTGCACAATCATTTCTCTGAAATGGTACAGGGTTTTCTGCTTGAACAGGGGACTAGAAGACCTCCAAGGTATCTTCCAACTCCGTTATTCTGAGTTGTCTTCCAGACCAAACAATCCTGGTGTGTGTTGTGAATAGCTATTCATCTGAAAGAGATGACTGGTATGAGAAAGCTCCTTTAAGACTACTGGGCTGTTCTTACCTCTTTCCACTCTGCTAACATGTAGTGAGGACCTGCAGTGGGAAAAAGCCAAATCACTTCTTCCAATAGTGGGAAAAAGCTGAGAGAAACCATCACTCTTTGGCTTTGACTATTGTACCTGCTTTGGTTTAAACTCAATCTAGAATCCTGTCAGCACACATTGATGGACTTCTAGGCAGGGTGACTTCAGCAAAGCTACAGGTCCATTTGAAGCCACTTAGGCTGGAAGCTTTTGGACCAATAATGGGATTTTCTTTTCCTGAGGGCTCCTTTTTCCTCACTTTCTAGCCCAAAGAAATTTGATGTTTTTTTCAGTGAAAAGAATGATGTTGCCATCATGGCCTGAATAGCTTTGTTAAAGCAAATCTATGTCACTTCAAACTGGCCTCTTTTGCATGCCTGATTTACCAGGTTAACTCCTGTCATTTTTGACTAAAAGAATCGGGTTGAAGATAATGGAAAATGAGAAACCTCTGCTTAAATCCCTGCACATATAAATTTGTCTTCCATAATCTAATGAAGAGAAGGACGGGGGGGG